>NC_069502.1:356029996-356222496 GCF_027579735.1 Bombina bombina
AGCACTCTTTGCATGCAAGATGGTATTGCCAGAAATGGGTTTACGATACCATTTGGTGTGTACACAATGCTCAGCTAGATCACCCACTAAGGTAATGTCTAGAAAATTAATATTCATAGGTTCCCATTCATAGGTAAATCCTATTCTAGCATCTCTATTATTCAAGAAATCCACAAAGTACTTGGCCTATGCCTCATTCATACAAAGATGAGGTCATCAATGAATCTCTTATAGAACTGGATGGAGGCAAGGAAAGGGTTACAATCTGCATAAATATAACAACGTTCAAACCAACCCATAAAAATGTTTGCATATGCGGGGGCAAATATATTTACTACATATTGTTTAATGTGAAGAATGTACAGTATTAATATTTCAGTTTGGGTTTGCTCACAAGTATAGGTGTTATGTTTTTTACAGTTTGCACACTCCATTGAAATCTATGAGGATAATAGTTAATGTGGTTGCGACTTCTAAAGTCCAACTTTTTGTGCATGTTAAGTTTTCACTTGCGCGCAAACTTTTTACTATGAACTTGTAATGCGAGCCCCAAAAAGTTAACTTCTAGTAAAATTAACGCTCGAGCGGGAGTGCTAAGTATCGTGTCACTTATAATCTAACCCTGTGTAAGCTATATTTGTGCTCGAAACAAAAATATACAGTTTTTCTGTATACATGTAAAATTTTACTCAGGAATAATGTATGAATAGATACAAAACAAAAAAGTAAAAAAAGCTATCTGGCCTCTGACAATGCAAAAAAATATTTCTCACAGCCTCTGCACTGAACAGGTATATGCACTATCATTTTAAATAATAAGAAAATAATGTGCTGAACATTCAACTGGAATAGTATGGCATATGTCATTTTACTGACTACATTTATTTGTAATTTGCTGTTCTGTTGGATGGAAGTAAGAACCAAAGAGTTGATACAGATATTTTTAAATATGTCATTAGATTTTATCATAGTAATCCTGTACATTATTATACTTGAAAAAAACAATTTTGTATCATTTAATCAATAATTCTTAATAAGATAATATGATTCCTAAGAGTGTCACAGAACCTGGCCTAGGATGTTATAAAGAATTAAAAGACAATTTTAAATAGTTTTAATATGACATTGATAACTATTAAATATATTACCACTTTCAGTCATTTTAATAGAAAGAAAACTTACTTTTATGCTTTACTTGCATAGGGAAAAAACTGGATATTCGTTAACAAAACACTGATATTCGTCACATTTTCACAAAAATGAATAGCCAAGCAAATGCAACACTAAATTTAAAGAAAACAAATTTAGCATGATGGCTTCTAGGGCCTCTACTAAAGGAGAACATCTCTCCAGAACCTTAAGAGTCAAATTACGAGTGTAGTGCTATTTAGTGCTTTCGCTAGATCGCTAATTGCGCAAGATGTTAAACTTTTGCTCGAGACGGGTTGAGCTCTTAGTATGAGTTGATAGTAAAAAGTTATCGCTGTCACAGTAACCCGATGCGTCCAAAAACACAAACTTAGAATATCACCCTTGCGATAACCTATTCCCACATAGCAGTCAATGGAGAAAAAAAAATGAAGAAAAAACACCCTACTCGCACGCAGTCCCAATTGCATAATCTCATCCCAACATGAAAATATGAATATTTCCCATTCCAATGTTCTTCACATTACACATTAAATATTTCTACATATAGCTGATGGTATTTTGGTAACATATATCTATACCTATATTATATATATATATATATATATATATATATATATATATATATATATATATATACAGTCATGGCCAAAAATATTGGCACCCCTGCATTTCTGTCAGATAATGCACTACTTCGCCCAGAAAATTGTTGCACTTACAAATGTTTAGGCATTCTCCTGTTTATTTTTTTTGTTTGGTAAGTGGAGAAAAAAATCCAAATCTGTCTCATTCCACATAAAAAAACAAAAATGGACTGGACAAAATTATTGGCACCTTCTCAAATTGTAAGAGATAATTACATTCCAAGTTTGGGATGCTCTTGTAATTTGTGAGTAAACGCACCTGTATCAATTAACAGGTGCTGACAATATAGAAATCACACCAGAAACCAGCTTAAATAGTAAAAAATGGACTCTCAGTAGTGTGTATCTGTGTGCCACACTGAGCATGGAGAAGAGAAAGAGCCGCAAATAATTGTCTGAGGATTTGAGAACAAAAATTGTGGAAAAGCATGGACAATCTCAAGATTACAAGTCCATCTCCAGAGATTTTAATGTTCCTATGTCCACTGTGCACAACATTGTCAAGAAGTTTACAGCCCATGGCACTGTATAGCTAATCTCCCAGGATGTGGACGAAAGAAAATGTTTTAATTCCAACAAAGGTTTGAATGGTGGATAAAGAACCTAGACCAACTTCCAGACAAATTCAAGATGACCTTCAGGCACAGGGTACAAATGTGTAAGCTTGCACTATACGTTGCCATCTGAATGAAAATGGATGCTATAGTAGGAGACTCAGGAGGACCCCACTGCTTACACAGAAACATAAAAAAGCCAGATTGGAGTTGCCAAAATGTACCTGAAGAAGCCAAAATGTGCTGTGGACAGACAAAACAAAATTACAGCTTTTTGGTAAATCCCATCATTCTACGGTTTTCAGAAAAAGAGGGATTTAAATAAAAGAATACAGTCCCTACAGTAAAACATGGTGGAGGTTCACTGATGTTTTGGGGTTGCTTTGCTGCTTCAGGCACTGGATGTCTTGACTGTGTGCATCGCATTATGAAATCTGAAGACTACAAAATAATTATGTGGTGCAATGTACAGAAAGTTGGGTCTCTGTCAGAGGTCATGGGTCTTACAGCAGGACAATGACCCAAAGCACACGTCAAAAAGCACCCAGAAATTGTTTAAGACAAAGCACCAGCAAGTACTGAACTGGCCAGCAATGAGTCCATATCTCAATCCCATAGAGCATAGAGCACCTGTGGAGAGATCTCAAAACAGCAGTTGGGAAAAGAAAACCTTCCAATCTTAGAGACCTGGAGCAGTTGGGGAAAGTAGAGTGGTCCAAAATTCTAGTAGATAGTTGTAAGAAACTCATTGATGGTTACAGGAAGCAATTGATTTCAGTTATTTTTTCCAAGGGGTGTGTTACTGAATATTAAATTGAGGGTGCCAACACTTTTGTCCAGTCAATTTTTGGAGTTTTGCGTAGAATGTGTCAGATTCTGATTTTTTTTCTCTACTTTTTTGTGTCATACCAATAAAAACAAAAGAAATAAACATGAGAATGCCTAAACATTTGTAATTGCAACAATTTTCGGGATGAACTGGTGCTTTATCTGACAGAAATGTAGGGGGTAGTGGTGATATATACTAGTCCTAAAGCCCGTTCACATGGGCCATTTTTTGCAGGGTACAGCGGTCCCACCCCTTGCGCTCTCTCCCTCCCCCTCTCTTTTGCTCTCTCTCTCTCTCCCCCCTCTCTTTTGTGCTTTCTCTCCCCCTCTCTTTTGAGCTCTCTCTCTCTCCCCCCTCTCTTTTGCGCTCTCTCTCCCCCCTCTTTTGCGCTCTCTCTCTCCCCCTCTCTTTTGCTCTCTCTAGCCCTCTCTTTTGCACTTTCTTTCCCCCTCTCTTTTGAGCTCTCTCTCTCCACCTCTCTTTTGAGCTCTCTCTCTCTCCCCCTCTCTTTTGAGCTCTCTCTCTCCCCCCTCTCTTTTGTGCTCTCTCTCCCCCCTCTCTTTTGCGCTCTCTCTCCCCCCTCTTTTGGGCTCTCTCTCTCCCCCCCTCTTTTGCGCTCTCTCTTTCCCCCCTCTTTTGCGCTCTCTCTCTCCCCCCCTCTTTTTGAGCTCTCTCCCCCCTCTTTTGCGCTCTCTCCCCCTCTCTTTTGCGCTCTCTCTCCCCCTCTCTTTTGTGCTCTCTCTCTCACCCCTCTCTTTTGCGCTCTCTCTCACCCCTCTCTTTTGCGCTCTCTCTCCCCCCTCTCTTTTGCGCTCTCTCTCCCCTGTCTCTCTCCCCCTCTCTCTCCCCTCTATCTCTCTCTCTCTCCCCTCTATCTATCCCCTCTATCTCTCTCCCCTCTCTCTCCCCCCCTCTCTCTCTCCCCTCTCTCTCTCTCTCTCTCTCTATCTCTCTCTCTCCCCTCTCTCTCTCCCCTCTCTCTCCCCCTATCTCTCTCTCTCCCTCCCCCCTCTCTCTCCCTCCCCCTCTCCCTCCCTCTCCCCTCTCTCTCTCACTCCCCTCTCTCCCCCCTCCCAACTCTCTCTCCCCCTCCCCTCTCTCCCTCCCCTCTCTCTCTCCCACCCCCTCCCTCCCCTCGCTCTCTCACTCCCCCTCCCCTCTCTCTCTCTCCCCTCTCTCTCTCCCTCCCCTCTCTCCCTCCCACCCCCCCTCTTTCTCTCCCTCCCCCTCTTTCTCTCCTCCTCCCCCCCTCTCTCCCCTCTCTCTCTCTCTCTTTCTCCTCCCCTCTCTCCTCCCCCTCTCTCTCTCCCCCCCTCTATCTCTCTTCCCCCCCTCTCTTTTGATCTCTCTCTCCCCTCTCTTTTGCTGTCTCTCTCCCTCTCTTTTGCTCCCTCTCTTGTACTCTTTTTTTATTTCCCCTCTTGATCTCTCTCTCCCCTCTTGATCTCTCTATCACCTTTCTTAACTTTTCCCTACCCCAGTCTCTCCCCTCTTTTGAGCTGTTTTGAGCTCTCAGACTGCACAGCCTTTCACTGCCACGCCCCCGGCCACGCTCGGTCACCCCCCCGCCCACGCTCGGTCACGCCCACTTCTGCTCACACTGCAGAGACTTAGGGACTGTAAGGCCAGCTGTTTTTGTCCTTGTGCTGTCTCTACTGCGCATGACAGCTTCGGACAAACACACTTGGCATTTTATAGTATAGGATATATATATATATATATATATATATATATATATATATATGATTATATATGATATATATATATATATATATATACAGATTTATATATATATATATATATGTATATATAAAAATATCTATTTAGAGATACAAAGAACATATTTTTCTATGTGCAGAACATTGGAATGTGAAATATTTACAGTAAATACACAGTATATACAGACACTGTATATATATATATATAGAAATGTCAATTTAGAAACACTTAGAACATATTCTGCTATGTGCAGAACATTGGAATGTTAAATATTAACAGTAAATACACAGTATAACACTATTAAGTATGAATATTGCATAAATATGATTTTACATGTTTTCATCTTCTTAACTATAAAGAGCTCCAATGCCCACACACATATATATGTGTGTGTGTGTGCATCTGTATTAATATGTTCATATATCTTAAATACATTTATACCCATATAAATATAAAAATAAGACCTGATATCACTCGCACACAAACATTTGCGCTCCACTCATATTGTAGCCCCAAGTATTTTATGCTACAGTATTTTTTTTTCACTTGTAGCAAAGGAATATGTACATTTGTTTCACAAATGTTCCACTAATAGCCGCTATTAATTTTGTTTAAAACAATATGAATACCAAAAAAACATAGGCAAATATTCAAAATACAAAGCTTTTGAATATCCGCAATCAGATTTGGCAGAACCGAAAATGTTGTCAATGCACATGTCTAAAAAATACACTCTTGTAAGTACCTGAGTTTAATATCGAGTCCAGAATGTCAAAAGACAAAAGGTGTGATTATTTCTGCTTTACAGCTGCCCTAAGCAACGACATTTAGCTTTGGCCTATATTGGCAGTTTTAGAATGATTACACCTTCCCAGAACAAGCAGATACTGTCTTACTTGACAATGGATCTTTAAAAAAAGCATTCTTTGTTAAACAATGATTTTCAAATGCTTATAACATTTGAATGGATATATGAATGTGGTTGCTAAGTCTGATTGAGTTACTGTAATCCCTGTTAATTTATGTAAATCAGTTCAGTAATAGTATATTTCAATTTATTTAATGATTATTTTAATTTTAAACAACCATTCTGTGTTTTTAAATGGTTATAATGTTTGAATGGATATGCAAATGTGGCTCCAGTCAGGCAATTTAGTTCTGTTTGGGAGATACTATAATGTCTGACAACTGAAAGTCCATCCATTTAATACAGCACTTTGAGTTATTAAAAACAAATGAGCGTTTTATGTTAAACAATGATTTGCAAATGCTTATAAGTTATTAAAATTTGAATATGGGCATTTTTCAACACGGTCACAAAAGCATCTTTAGACAAAGCTATAAAAACACAACCTATCCTCATGAAGGTGTGCATGGATGTAGGTGTTATGGAATATATTTCTAGATTTTAACACTACAAAATAAGAATAAATATGCATTAATATACATTACATCACACACAAGGGAAACTTCAGACTGTCTCCCTTCAGAATGCAATAGAGAAAGAGACTGCTGCTTCCTTTCATGCCTACAATGCTGGGGTTCCCCAGGATCTGTATTGGAAATGGACCCCTAACAGATACCATGTGTAGCTTTTCACACTAAATACTGATGTTAATATACATATTTTTATATTTTATTTTAGATAAATGTTGTGCATTTATACTTTACTTGTGGATATCAAATAATTTTCTATTTGTCTATTGTTTCTTCTCAAAGTCCACTAGTACCGACTGTACTTATCTTTATCTGTATGATCAAATGAATAGAAAAACAATTGTCAAAGAACCTTAGTTTGATGACATAAATGTAGTAACATCAAAGGTAAATTATAGTAAACTTGACCCCAGGATTATCTCAGATAATGAAACAGATGGCAAATATCATTATAAGAAATCATTATTATTATTACCTTAAAAATGCTACCAAGAAATGTAAGATTTTAAAATACATGTATTATGGATGGAGGATTTGCATATGTTAAATAATTATTAATAAATACAATTAAGTTTAATAAATAAATCAATTAATTAATTATTTCAAATTCTTTATGTGTGTTATCAGTGAACTATGATAAGTATGAACCAGGTACCAACCCAGGCTTACATTAGCTGTGTACTGCTTGAGCCATGCATTTATTTGGTTTACTATGCTGTTTGCTTCTGGAGTCGATCATTCTTTTTCCATGACTGAAAATACTTTCAGACGCGGTTTTGTACAGATTTCACATAACTATCCTTGTTTCCTGCATAAATTCCAAGATGGTGCAAAGTGACAAATAATACATATTGGGCTAGATTACAAGTGGAGCGTTAATTTATTGCACACCCGCAAACAGGCAAATTCACCTGTTTGTGGGCACGCAATAAATAACCAGCCATTACAAGTGGCTGGTTATTGCTACCACGAACTTGCAGTAGCAATTAACGCTCAACAAATTAACCAGAGATTAGACCTCTGGTTAATTTTCTAATAGTGCCCCAAATGCCCCAAAAATAAAGGGTCTTTTAGTTTTTTATGAAAAAAGTACCCTTTTTTTTAAATAAAAAAAAATACTGCACTAGGCAGTTTTCAGGGATTAAAAGTTACAGGTGTGAGGTGTTACATTGTGGTCTATGGGAACTGTGTGCTCCTTGTAAATATGTATGTATGTATATGCTTATATACATATATATTTATGTATTACTATGTGTATATACACATATAAACACATACATATACAGTATATAAGCATATACATATATATTTATGTATTACTATGTGTATATACACATATAAACACATACATATACAGTATATAAGCATATACATATATATATTTATGTATTACTATGTGTATATACACATATAAACACATACATATACAGTATATAAGCATATACATATATATTTATGTATTACTATGTGTATATACACATATAAACACATACATATACAGTATATAAGCATATACATATATATTTATGTATTACTATGTGTATATACACATATAAACACGTACATATACAGTATATAAGCATATACATATATATTTATGTATTACTATGTGTATATACACATATAAACACATACATATACAGTATATAAGCATATACATATATATTTATGTATTACTATGTGTATATACAAATATAAACACATACATATACAGTATATAAGCATATACATATATATTTATGTATTACTATGTGTATATACACATATAAACACATACATATACAGTATATAAGCATATACATATATATTTATGTATTACTATGTGTATATACACATATAAACACATACATATACAGTATATAAGCATATACATATATATTTATATTTGCTGCCCATCGCTGCGTCACTTACCCCCTTCACTGCGCTAGTTCACATGCCATGTTTGATGGCATGACAGCGAGGCTCCCATTTGAGCCAATGGAAGCTCGCTCTTGTGAACACTGATATTACTAAGTTGAGCACAAATATCGCTTTTGCAGAAGGAATATTTTGCACCTAACTTGTAATCTGGCACATTATCTATTGATTTTCAGTTACTAATTTTAATTGAAAAATATAGTTCTAAAACCCAAAATGTTGGTGTTTTGGGAAATAAATTAACGTGCGATCATAAAATATGTGATTTAAATATTTAGAAAAAGATTTGATACAATTGATAATGTATGCCGGCATAGATCATGACATAGACATTTATTTAATTTTTGCATTTCATGTGGTGATGTTCTTCCATATTGTGCTATTTCTGCAAACTAAAGTTATTTCCTAGAAATGCTTGATTTGCTGAAAAAACAAGGTATGATTTGTTGTGGTAATTGACAAAAAAAAACATATTAAAATTGAGGAATAAATGCAGTGGGTTAGATTACAAGTGGGGCGCTAAAGTGGGCTTGATTACAAGTGGGACGCTAAAGTCAGACGATTGAAATATCGTGCCCCTGTTAACTTGAGAGAGTATTACAAGTTGAAAATAAATGCGACCACATGGACTCAATGAATTATATAAATATTAAAAAATGTTAGAAGGGTTAAAAGGTACATGGTATATGACAAGGTATTTGAATGAAAAGGGTTATAATATATATATATATACTTACATATACATGCATATACATGTGTATTAATGTTTATATATGTGTGTATAGACAGTATATATATATATATATATATATATATATAAAATATATATATATACATATACACACATACACATACTACATACATACATATATAAACACATGTATACACATATGTACATATGTAGATATACTTTGGAGCTCTTTCCACTCAAATACCTGAAAACAAGTAACATGTATTTTATTCCATATAAAAAAAATAATAATGTGATTTACTGTGTATGTTCTGTAAATATTTAATATTCCAAACTCCTTTACATAAGGGACTATGGTTTATGCATGTTGAAATATATATTTCAATATATTTGTACACACATTTACCTGTATATTTCTCCTATGAGAAGAACATTGGAATGTAAAATAACAAACAACGTAAATATAACGCTCGCTGTATAAACAGATCTTAGGTAGAGTGCAGTGACCACTGAAAAGAACCGTGATAAAAGTCTAATGTGGTGGTGAGATGATGGTTCAGTCACTGTGATAGCTCTAAAATAAATGAGCAAGGGCCTCTCATATATCAGAGGCACAGTACATAATGTATGTATATATGAGAAAAAGAGATCACAGTACCGTCTTCTGTAATATGTTAGTATAACCAGGGTAATTTCCGGTGCGGTATAGATCCCAAGTTGATTTGAGATGCCCTTGTAGTATGGTAGAAAGCTGTGGTAATCAGGTGGTGATATAATCCAGATGATGTTCCTGCTTTTGTGCCATTCCTGGAGTAGGGTTAGACTGAGCTGGGAGCTGTTGCTGGATATGGGAAACTTCTTTTCAAAAGGAATCTTGTATGCGTGTAGCTGGAGAAACAAAAGCACAGCACATTCCATCTAAGAGTAAAAGTATTTAATAAGCACACATATTGTGCACAATAAAATGAAAACTTACAAGATTCAGATAAAAACAAGCAATGTTTAAAAGCCCTGCATGTCAGAGCGTCCTAGGATCACCAGGAACAGATGGAAGAGTTTCCAAAGCCACGTCCGTGGTATGCGCTGTAACTGTGGGCTTGTGAAGAGGATCTGTTTCTTCAGAGGACGTCAGTGATGTCGGAGCGTTGATGACCTCAGCGCATTTCGTCCAGTAGCGTCCAGACTTTATCAAGAGGAGTATGTAGACTGTCAGTGTCTGAAACCCTAAATAGGCTGAGTATTAATCTGATTGGTCCTGCTGTTGTCGGAGTCAGGACAGTACATTAGGTGCTTTTAAGAAGTGTAGAGCCTTCTAAGCACCTAACTTCAAAGGCTTAGAAATCAGCATACACGCCTACATAGGTTTAGCCTTCAACAAAGAATACCAAGCAAACAAAGCAAAATTGATGATAAAAGTACATTGGAAAGTTATTTAAAATATCATGCCCTATCTTAATCACAAAAGTTTAATTTTGCTTTTACTGTCCCTTTAACAATCCTTGGCCTCCTTAACAATAGAAAATTCTAATAGATTTATATTTGCACTTAACAGAAGTAATTAAAATAGTAACAAAGTTTAACGAATACTTAGAAAATAAATATAAGCTGCTGCGAGGAATGTCTTGCCATTAACTATAGATTAATACATTGTATAAATGAACAAGCACAAGCAATTATCTCAATGATTAACCCCTATTTAAACTGCCTATCACGTTGTCCTCTAACGTATTGTTAAACAAATGAAAATCTATTTTATTAGACTTGTCTTTTTCTATGCTTATTTCCGCATTTGTTAATGCACCATAATAATTATTTACTACTCATTTACATCCCAGCTTTTCTTAAAGAGGTCATTTGATGATATGTAATAAAATAATAATAAAACTGGCAATTACTTTAGTATTTACAAAAAAACAAGCACGCTATGAATAAATAGACCTAAAACATAAAGTAAACATTATTTATATTTTTTTGGAATCTGAGTGGATTAACAGAGCATAGGCAATGAAACGGCTTTAGTCTATATTGAACTTTCACATTAGGATCTCACTTGTCACTTTCCCTGCTCACTCACAGAAACATTTAATGTATGCTCCCTGAACTCTGGATAAAAAAAGGATAAATGCTAGGTTTCTAAAAGCAGGACTTACTGATTTGTTTCCTATAATTATATATAAACGTTGGTTCCATTAAAAAAAAGGGGGGGGGGTTCCATTAGGCTAGTTCAGGTACACAGTTTTTAAGTGTAAATGTGTCTTTGGAAGTTAATATAGTTATCTATTATTTAACTCACATACTGCAATTATCATAGTCCACTTGCTGCATTTATTATACACTAGAACTGAAAAAAAAGATATAATGCTAAATGTCTGTTTTTTCTGTGCTTTGTTTAAAATGTACAGTTTCCAGCATCAGTAATTAGTAAATGTAATATGCTGTTATTATTATGTCAAGCCATTATAAAAGATACAAAAAGGAAATTGCAAAGAATAAATGAAAGCTACACAAGCTATTTCAGATAGGTTTGTCAAAGGCAAAATAAAAAAGCAACAAGATACACATGAACCAAATGAAAGATGTTTCCATTTGTTAACAAAATGTTAACCCCTTAAATACTATGCAATTTCACACCCATGTGCTGAGCTGTTTTGGAGGTTCACAGTGAGCAACCTACACATGGTATATATTGCTTGTTGTTAAAACTGTAACCTTATTATATGCATATGTGAAGAGGTGTGAGAAATCTACAACCAAAAGTGTGAAAAATGTATATTTTATTTAAAATGTCCGTAAACAAGGATGTAGTCTATAGTGTGTGTTTTCTAAACTCTTTAGTGAAATGAAGAAGGGGTTATTTTCATTTAAATAAGACCCATTGAGTATATGTATAAAACTTTGATCTGCACATAAGGGCTCCTAAGAGCCTCTACTCAAATAAATGCACATTTCAATTCCAGGTGATCATAGTACAGAGTGCTCCCATCTAATACTCTTGCCAGTGGTTAACATTCTTGCAAAACTGCTGCCATATAGTGCTCCAGACATCGGCAGGCTCCTGAGCTTATGTCCCTTCTGTTTAACTAAAGATACCAAGAGAAAAAAAATAATAATTTGAGTAATTAGAAAGTTGTTTAAAATTCCGATTATCCTAGTATTTGAAGGTATAATCTAGATTTTATTATAGACACAGAGACGAGTATTTTTATGCATTACTCTTTCTTTACTACTCAATGCAGCCTTTTAAAGAACAAACATATATAAGATAAATAACATACACATAATAAGAAGATAACGTAAGCTTATTATAGTGAGAAAAAACAGCCAATCAGCACAGAGAATAGCCTATAAACAGAGCACCCAATTAACATTCTTCCTCTTTCTAATTGATGCTCAAAAGGAATAAAATATTAAACATCATGAGAAGACCAAAAAGTCCGAAACAACAAAGGGTGATAAACGCCAACTTCTTGTAGAACTGATGGAAGGAACTCCATGGAATGTTGAATTTGATAGAAGGCAACGTAGATGTCCAGGGTTCAGTGGATGAAAGCTGAGACTTCTGAATTGAAGGGAAGAATCCAGAAGATGAGAAAGGATTGGAATCACATGGATACTGTTAAAAAACAAAAAAGTTAGTAACACATAATGATAGCTATCAGGGTGGGAAGAAACACCATTATCTATGTGAGGAGGGAAAATACTCGTCTCTGTGTCTTTAATAAAATCTAGATTATACCTTCAAATACTAGGATAATCGGAATTTTATTACAAGACCAGAGACTCCTATTTTTATGCAAGTTTAAAGTAATTAGGAGAATAAATAAAGCGAGGCACGTTGAATGGGTCTGAAATAAAATTGTTTAAAAATGGAATCAGAAGACCAATCTGCAGCATTTAAAATCTGTTGGAGAGGAGCCACTTTTAAAAAGGCTTTTGAAGCAGCAGAACCTCTGACAGAATGAGCTGTGAAAGAAATGTTGATACCAGCCTCTTTCATGACCCATTTAACCCACCTAGCGATAGAGGTAGAAGTAATAGGAGCATGGGGAGGGACAAAAGAAATAAGCAGTTGATTATGGTTAATTTTCCTAAAATTCAAGGTTCTAGATTCATATGATTTTAAGCATTCAACTACACACAAAGAAGGTTCGGAAGGAAGGTAAGGGTAGAAGATGGAAGTAGATAAAGTTTTTGTTCTGCGAGCAAGAAAAAAGGTGACTCCTTCAGGGGAGAAGCGTTTAGAGTTCCAATCCAAGGCTTTTACATCAGATACTCTTCTGAAAGAAATAAGGCATAGAAGGGTAGCAAGTTTAGCGGAAAGTTGTTTTAGAGACAGCAAGTTATTATCTGGCCAGGATTTGAAAAGAGAGAAAATTAGGTCTACATCCCAGAAAAATTCATGTTTGGGAACAGGAGGGCGCTTTAATCTAATGGCTTTAAGAACTCTACAGACTAAAGGATGTTTACCGACAGGCGAGTTATTGATTAAATTATGTCTGGCTGAAATAGCAGATCTATGGACATTAATTGTTCTGTATGCTAGACCTGAGTCAAAAAGGTGAGACAGATAATTAATGATTTCGGTTAAATCCGAAGAAACGGGATCCAAATCCCTTCGCAAGCACCAGCTAGACCATTTTGACCATGCGGCAAAATAACATCTGCGGGTGCCTGGAGCCCAAGAGTCTTGAATGAGGGATCTAGCTCCCTCCGAAAGGCCTCGGAGAGACCAGGGTCCCCTGATATTGTCCAGGCTATCAGAAGAAGAGAGCCTTGGAGAATTAGACTGTGAAATTCGCCCTCCGGATTGACTAATAGGTGAGGAAGCGGAGGAAAAAGAATTGGAAGATTGATGGACATCTCCAGGAGGGAGGGATACCAAGATTGGGTTGGCCAAAGGGGAGTCACTATGGTTAGGCAAAGGAGATCCCTGCGGACTGTTGAAATTGTCCTCGGGATCATTGAGAATGTAGGGAAAGCATAAGCTTTCTTGGAAGGCCATGGATGGAGGAAGGCATCTATGGCCGCAGCTTCCGGGTCTGGACGCCAGCTGAAGTATGGGTAAATTTGAAAATTGGTCCTGGACGCAAAAAGGTCCAAACAAAAGGGACCTCTGAGTGATTGAAGGAACAAAAACATTTTCCTGTCTAATCTCCAATCGCTTGAATCTGTCAGATGACGAGATCCCCAATCTGCAGCTGCGTTTGATTGTCCTGGAATATATTCCGCTTTGATAGAAATATTCCTGTCTAAACAAAGGTGAATAAATTCCTTGGTTATGTTGGACAAATTCCTTGATTTGGTGCCTCCCAAACGATTGAGATATCGTACTGCTGAAATATTGTCCATGCGAAGGAGAATAGAAACTGGAGAAGAAAATTTGGCAAAACTTTTGACTGCAAACGAGCCAGCCAATAATTCCAAACAATTGATATGGAAACGTTTCTCCTCCAATGTCCATTTGCCACCAGTGATGGAAGGACCGCAGCGTGCACCCCAGCCTGAAAGACTGGCGTCTGATTCTATAACGAAATCTGGAGTTCTGCCAAAGATGGCTCTCCCATTCCAGGCTTCTAGATGAGAAAGCCACCAAGATAGTTCTTCTTTGGCTTCTAGAGACAAAGGAATCAAATGAGAATAGGAAAAACCTTTCCTCAAATGAAGAATCGTTAATCTCTGAAGTTCTCGGTAATGTAATGGGGCAGGAAAAATAGCCTGAATAGAGGATGATAGTAACCCTACTATTCTGGCTATAGTTCTGATAGGGACTAAATCTTTGGATAAAGTTTTGGTAATTTCTTTCTTGATATTCTTTACTTTGTCTGAAGGAAGACTCAGAGTAGAGAGTATCGAATTGATTTTGAAACCTAAGAAAATCAAAGACTTTGTAGGGAAAATAACTGATTTCTGTTTGTTCACAATAAAACCTAAGGCTTCTAGTAAGGAAATTGTGGTAGATAAATGGTTCTGAAGGGAATAAAAATCTTGGTCCATAATCAAAATATCGTCTAAATAAATTAGACGAATTCCTCGGAGTCTCAACCAGGCCACTACTGGTTTCAGTAACTTGGTGAAAATCCAAGGAGCAGAGGACAGGCCAAAGGGAAGACAAGTGAAATTCCAAAACTGGTCTTCCCAACGGAATGTCAAGAATTTCCAATGTTCTTGGGCGATTGGGACGGTTAGATAGGCGTCTGTGAGATCCAATCGAACCAACCAATCGTTTCCTCTTAAGCATTCTCTTAACAAGTGAATTCCCTCCATTTTGAAATGATGATATACCACAAAGGTATTTAACGTTTTTAGGTTTATGACTGGCCTGTATTGATTGTTTTTCTTTTTTACCAAAAACAGATTGCTTAGGTAATAATCTTGTGGTTGAGAAACTGGAAGAATTGCTTTTTTGGAAAAGAGAGAAGAAATTTCTTTCTTGACCAAAAGAGAGTCTTCTTGAGAGAACTGAATGGGATGGGGAAGACAGATTTGAATTGGGGGAGATATGAATTCTATGAGAATACCTGACACAGCTTGTAAGACCCAAGGATCTGAAGTAATTGAGGCCCAATTTTGAGTAAACAGGGCAAGTCTGCCTCCAATTTTTTCTGGGAAAGAAAGGACATGGGGAGGAAATAAAGAACTTACTTGGAGCTTGTCTAGCTCTGGCTCTGGTCCTAAAACCTCTCTGAATCCAGGGGCGACCTCTTGTCGGGAAAAAGGAGGAAGTAGATGGTTCGGCATAACCTCTTTGGAATTGTGTTTGAAACTGATGTTGGTATTGTGATTGTTGGGGGTAGTAATGAGACCTGGATAGGAAAGATTGGCGGCCGGGAAAGTGGCCTCTGCCTCTCCCGGCCCTGTCAGAAAAACCCTGGTTAGGGTAGAAAATTTTCTTTACGGATGTCTTTACTTTGTTTAAATTAGAGAAAGTATTGACGTATTGGCTTAGGTCTTTTAAGTATGAGTCTCCAAACAAAAGACCCTTGTTATTTGAAGCGATATTGCTTGAGGAAAAATCGGAAATTTTTGGGTCTATTTTCCTCAAGATGTTTCGTCTTCTTTCTCCAGACATTGCACAATTTGTATTCCCAATAAAACAAAGAAGTCTTTGTACCCATTCCCTGACCACATAGGGGTCCAAAGGGCAATTTTCGGCTACGCCTTGTTCAGATAATTCGAATAATTTAGTGAGGGGACCAACCGAATCTAAAAGTTTGTCTTGGCAAATTTTCCAGGATCTATCTATTCCTTTTTTCAATTTATAACCTGGGGAACCAATACATTTTAAAATTTTGGGGTCAACTTCAGGTGTGATGGAAGCATTCTTTGGTAACAGGGGACGAGGACATTCAGCCTTCATTTTGTTACGGGTTTGCTTTTTTAGGGGTTTACGTAATTGATGGTCAATGAATTTAGCTAAATCAAGGGGGGGACACCACTCGGCGGACCGGGGATGGTGTAAGTCGTCTGGTTTAAACCTAGGGTTACCCAAACAATCTAAAAAGTCCTCTTCGTCCTCGCTGTATTCAAAAGATTTTTTGGTTTTCTTTTTCGTTTTTTTGGCGGCCGGGGAGCCATCGGAATTATCCGATTCATTGAAATTGTCTGAGTTAATATCAGTGTATTCGTCACCATCTGAATCTTCAGATTCTGAAGATGGGTTATCAGTAATATTTTTTGACTTAAATTTTAATTTTTTGCATACATGAGTATCCCCTGTTTGGTTACCCTCAGGGTGCAGGGTTCTACTAACAGCGGTTTTTCTTCCTTTGCTGTGAGGAATATTAGGCTCCGCTAAAAGTTGGCGAGACTTTTCAATAAGTTTTTTGCTTGCTTTATAGGCAATAGATGGGTTCTTTCTTTTTAAAGATATTTTTCTTTGTTTCTCTCCCATCAAAGAGGTCATTTTGTTAAATAAATTATCCATAGAGGAATCTATCATAGATTGTACAGTATGTAAAGTCAATGGAGGTGATTTAGATTGAGTTTCAGACATTGCTTATAATGTTTTAACAAAAAACAATGTGAGGAAAAAATTAAATATTAAATTGTTTCAATAAAAATCTCCCTTAAGGAAAAGCTATATAAATAACTTAATATATATTATTTAAAGGAGTCTGTCTAAACAGTCTATTGAAAAAATATATATAGTTGAGGTAAAAAAATTTTGACTTAATAACCTAAACTAAAACGTTTGATAACAGGTTTTGAAGGCAAATATGTAGTGTGTAAATACGACTATTTCCAGAAGATGGCAACATTGGCTGTAATAAAACACTTTGTAATAAAATACCAAGATCGAGTGAAACAGAGACAAAGTTACCACTCGGTTAGCAAGTGAGGTACAGCTGACTGAGGGAAGAGCTAACGCGTCAGCGGTAATGGGCGGGAAGGGGACGGCCCACAAAATGGCGGACGCACTGCAGGAGAGCAAACCAAGCAGGAGGGGGGAAAATTGGAACAGAAAGAAACAGAGAAACGGAGTGGTATAAAAACGAATAAAAGGTGGCAGAAGGTAATAATATATAAGTATAAGGTAGAAAAAACAAGTTGGAAACGTTAGTAGAAAAAACGGAAGTTAGAAAACACCAGAATTAGAAACAAAAGGTTGATATAGCAACAAGAAATTATATAGTTAACAGAAACAAGGCTAAAGTAAGATAAAAGGGAAAACAGGGGTCTCTATAGGATAGCCGATATTATAGAGGGAGGCAAACTGTTGAGTTATACACAATTACAAGAAAAGCTACAACCAATCAAATTAGAATGGTTCCTATACTTACAACTAACCTCCACAATTCATCCCCTCCTACCTCTTATAACTAAAAATGTGCCCTCCACACTAGAAAACATCTGCAGCACCTCATCCAGACCCAAGAACACCATTTCAAAGCTTTATCTAGCGATTCAGTTGGCATCAGACAACTCTAAAACTCCTCTACAAATTAAATGGGAAAAGGATACTAACAAAGAATTTGAGATTCAGGAGTGGTACACAACTCTTTCCAGTGCAGGGAGAGGATTACTAAGCGCAGATATGTGGGAAAACTGCATTAAAACTAACTTCCGATGGTATCTAACACCATTGATAACCTCACATTCTGCTAAAGATAAATCTAGACTATGCTACAGAGGCTGCGGGGAGATGGGGGACTATAGACACATGTGGTGGGACTGCACTTACTCACATGGGATTTGGAACCGACTATCTAGATTCTTAAGTACACTCCTAGACAGTCCAATTAGACTGACTATGGAGCAAGCTTTGCTCCATGTCAGACGTCCAGAATTTAACAAATACATTAACCTGTTTATCAGAATTACTTGTACAGCTACAAGGATCTGCATAGCCCGTCACTGGAGGGAAGGTGCTCCCTCCTGGGAAGAAATTCAACTTAAAATCAAATTGTATTACAATATGTCAGAGCAGGCAGCTTTCCTTCTAAACTCCCAAGAGACGTTCCAGAAAGTATGGTATTACTGGATACTAAAAAATATGTCCTAACCCACTAGCTCATTATGACAGAACTCCCCATACAGATAGAATTACTCTCTAGATGATCTGGTCCCCTAAGCGGGATGGTCACAACAAAGCCCGCCAGGGGACAAAATAACCCTACTTACAATAAAGGTCTTCTGTATCTACACAAATTGGAGCGGAAAGGTCAGGAGATATTCCCTTACCCACACCCCACCTTTCTCTATCCCCCTGTCTCACTCTATTCTTCCTTTACTCTCTAACGCCTTATTTCACTATCCTTGGTAACAGGTAATAGAAAGGGGCTCATAGTGTCCAAAATAACGCAATCTAATTTTCCACTAGATTTAAACAAGAGATTTCTCGTCATAGGACTATTGGTCCATAATGTATGCTACCACCTCAATATTTCTTGTTAAATTGGCCCTATCAGTTTAGATGTAGTGATTGAAAGCTACATGGTTATGTCTATTGCATTATCTCAACTACTATGTAACATAAAAAAAAAAACAAGATTTCTGTTTTTATGATCTGTATTTTAATTTATATGTATTTCCTTTTTTTTCTGTTATTTTACTTTTCACGACAAAAATTAATAAAGAATACTTTATCATAAAGTAAGATAAAAATATATATATAAATACAATAATAATAAAACGTTTTTTTATTTTTTAGACTGCACTACTTATCTGAGTGAGCAGCAAAAAGAAAGAGGAAGAATGTTAATTGGGTGCTCTGTTTATAGGCTATTCTCTGTGCTGATTGGCTGTTTTTTCTCACTATAATAAGCTTATGTTATCTTCTTATTATGTGTATGTTATTTATCTTATATATGTTTGTTCTTTAAAAGGCTGCATTGAGTAGTAAAGAAAGAGTAATGCATAAAAATAGGAGTCTCTGGTCTTGTAATAAAATTACATGCTCTGTTTGAATCACAAAAGACCCTTTTTTAAGGTTTTCATATACCTTTAAAGAGCACTTCTGGGCTTTAAAACAAGGGGACTTCATGGGGTTATGGCCTATTATAATTGCCTACAGATTCCCTCAAATGTGTTTTATTAATAATATTTTTTATTGTGCTTATACTTTATACCCCCAAAACACACACTGTTTGAACAAGCAGGGGATCGCTTATAAAATAGTGGGTCTTGGGGGTTTCTAGTGCTCAAGGAAGTTGAAATTGAGGGGTTTGAATACTTACCTCTTTAGCTCTCTGTAGCTTTCAGGTAACCAAGGCTTAATGATGTCACCACACCCATGTGTGGTGATGTCATCAGCATCCCCAGATTCCCCTTCCAATGCTAAGCCACTTAGCCACCTCATATGCAGTGGTAAGTGTAGGGGAGGTTTAAAACACATGTCATCATCTGTAGTTAAAGTTTTTTCTTTGTTTATGTCAAAAATGTAATTTAAATATTTTTTGTTCTTAATTGTGGCCTTTTATTCTTTATGATATACATTTTCTTTCCACTTGATATCCTTTGTTGAAGGAGCATCAATTTACTACTTGGAGCAAGCTGAACACATCGAATAAGCAAATGACAACACGCATGGAGCCACCAATCAACAGCTAACTCCCAGTAGTCTATTGTTGTTCCTAAGTCTGCCTAGGTGTGCTTTGCAACAAATGATAGCAAGAGAACAAAGCACATTAGATAAATAAGTAAATTGGAAAGTTTTTTTAAAACTGCTTGCTCTATCTGAATCAGACAAGTTTAATTTTGACTTTGTCCCTTTAACTCAGCATCCCTTCAAAAATTAACTAACTGCTGACAATAAAACAATATTGCAGTATACATTAGTTATACATTTTGTTTGCTTCTGCTTTAAAATACATCTGAAAGGTTTCTTGTCTCATGTTCCCCCGAAAGATTGGGAGTCAAATTCTATATTCATGCTGAAAATTGTTTTACTTAAAGAAACACTGCAATGTGATTGCTTAGAGCAGCTCACAAGCTTATTTACAGTTATACAAAAGGAAATATGATCAATATACTTATCAGGGTTTTTTAAAGGGTTTAGTTTTGTTTGTACTTAGTTATTTACAGTTTAAAATATTTTTTACTTAATTTTAATGAGATTGTTTTGTAATTCATTATTTAATTGCTGCTATATACATATGGCATATTAACTTAAATATCTTTGTAAATTTATTGTAAATATTTCTTACAACTAAAAACTGAATTACTGTCCTTTTAGTTTAGTTTATTAGCTGAATAGATGTGTAGGTGTGCACATGCCTGTATACATATGTGTGTGTGCATATATAAGCACATGGATACTGCCCCTTTTTCTGCCAAAATTATTCAGATCTGAAGAAAAATAAAATACTAATGTCACTTCCATAGCTTTTATTTTGATGTAAACCAAAAGCAAATATTGCATATTTATTTAGGACTACTGATTGGAGCAATGACTAGGACATCTGTATGGTTCATTTTTCATAGTTACATTACAAGATTACTATTTTCGTTTATGTTGTGGTGGGAAAAAATCTAGACACCAGAATAATGAATGTTCAGCTCAAGTTTTAACATGTGACTCTTTAGGGTGGATAAAGCGTTAAGGCCAAACAGGTGTTGACTTTCCAGCTAGTAATCCAATCCTTTCAAATATCAGGATTTGAAAGATCCTTAGGGTTGAATTACCTGACTGCATCTGCAACCAAGAATTTGTAGCCATCTTTTTTTCACTAATGTTCATTTCTAGCAAATCGTTGTACCTATTAATAGACTTGTTTTAAATGTTGTTCCTCTCAAACAATATGCTATCTATCTAATACGTATTAACGAAGGCTGTATACAAAATGATTTTGAAATAATACTCCCAATTATCCTCTGATAAAAAATTGTAATATAGTTAGTTGGCCTAACTGATAAAGAGCAAGGGTTTTATGTTCATAACTGCAATAAATATTTAACAAAATATTCTAATGTCATAAATTAATTCAGTGCTTTCAACTGAAACAAGACACAAGTAAAATCATTTTTTAGTTCTAATTGTTCTTAAGTAAACTACCTATGTTAATTCTTAAATATCTTGCACACATAGCAATCTTAAAGTTGTGGATATTTTCACATCAGTAAATTGTAGCATAATATTTCTGGAAGAATCTATTCTTGCAGTTTTATAAAAAAAAAATGCTAACAGCTGTAATTAGAAATGCAATATTGGAAAATGTCACCATGTACATTAGGCAAGTCCAATTGTAAATAACAGCTCATATTTAAGCCCTTCAGCTATATCTATAGTGTAAAGGTTTCACTCCCTGAAGCAAGCTGGTCAAATTAAGTTAGCTTATCATGCAGAGTCTTCACTTTTCTGTACAGTTGAAAACTTCAGGGCTTAACAAGGTTAATTGCAAGGTCATAGATTGTAAGAACTTAAGCACATGGATACTCTTTCTTAAAAAAACTGATGGAAATATTATAGAGAATAACACAGTATCTAGGATACCATTTTTTAGTCAAATAGCATTTTATATTTTGAGACAAGTTTTCAAGAATTCAATGCAATGGAAGTCAAAATGATGGCACTTACAAATAGTAAATAAAAGGGGGAAAATAATGTCACTGTTTAGTCATTTTACACCACTGTTTTTACCTTTGTACACTAACTGCATCAATTTCAAAGCATTTGCTGTAAAGAAGCCACTGAGCTGTTGTTGTTCTTGGTTGAGAGCTTCTCTTTCTGGGCCCTATGATTTAAAGATCTCTGGGCTGGTGAGAATATTACAGAATGCTCACCAGTACTTCTATTTCCCTGGTGAAATGATCTAAAGCATCTTTTTACCCTGAAAACATGGTGTCTCGTTAAGGGGCGTAAACTGCATTTTCATTTGAGGAGGAGATGCAGACATTACAAAAGTGCACACTTAAATTTGTATTACAAAATTAAAAATTGAACTATTCACACAAAAATATGCAGATAAAATTGTATTGTGAAGGTGCATCAAAAATCATAACATTTTTTTATAAAAAAATCGTATTTTATCAAAAATGGAAAATTTGTATATAAATTACACAGGAATAAATCATAATACACATTCACAGTGTAAAATCATAATTTGTAGTTATAAGTACAAAATACAAAGTGTAATTGGGATTTTTTTTGTAAAATGGGCTGAACATGGTAGTATATGAAATGATCTCTTTAATCCCATCGTAATATTCTACAGATCTCAGTTTCTTCTGCAAACTAAAAGGTAGTGAGCTTTTATCAAAACACTCAAAATACTTTAACCCTAAGAAAAACTCACATGTATACAGAAATATAGGTGATTGTAAGATGCTATATGCAGAAAGCAGAATAATGGGATTTATATTGGCTGTAGGATTTCATTTTTAAAGTACACCCCTGCCCACTGCTAACTTTGCTCCATGGTGCAAAGTCTCCCCTTTCAGCAAGCTCCATTACTTTCAATAGGAGTCATCTTGCCACTCACAGAGACTGCAATTTTTTTAAAATATTTTCACCAGGAAAGGCCCTGCGACGGTCAGTGTAAAAAAATATGTCTGAACTTGCGAGGTTTAGATCATCGGGCCCTCTGTATGTACTTGCTGTGACAAAACCACACAAATTACATGTTGTCTTATTCTTCATATGAAGTTATTTAGAAAACAACTCTTCTTGTGTCATGTGAAAGCCATCAGCCAATCACAAATGCATATTCATATATTCTGTGAATTCTTGCACATGCTCAGTAGCAGGTGAGTCAAAAAGTGTAAATTTAAAAAGACTGTGTACATTATGTTGATTGAAGTAAATTGGAACGTTGTTTAAAATTGCATGTTCTATCTGAATCATGAAAGTTTCATTTTGACTTGAGTATACAATGGTACTATATTGCTAAAATTAAAACTACACATTTATGATTTCAGTGAGAAGTGATTTATTTTGATTAATGTATGAAACTCAGTTGGTTTAGTAAAAATATAATTAAATATGGAGCACAAAAAATCACTAATATCAGTCAGTTCTCCAATGTATTTGGATGCTTACAAATTGTATTAGCTTAGAAATGCAAGGATTTATGAGCACAAAGTAATATAAATCTAGTGGATCATGGCAGGTTGTGATTGTTATTACAATAACAATCAATTGACAGCTATAAGGACATACAACTCCTTATTTGAGTGGTAGGACCCCCTTCAAATGTGAGCTTTTGGGACATATTTTATATAGTCAGGAAAACAATGGGTCAATGTTGTGTGGCATTTGTCATTTCTATTATAATCACGTGACAACTGCACAGACACAGGACAATTTATTTAAAAAATTCAAAAAAGGATTTTCATATTTAATTTTTTTATGGGGAAGTATTAGAACACCCCTACTCATTATTAAGTTCAGATGTTTCAGCCACACCCATATCTAACAGTTGCCTAAAATCCAGCACATAGCTGTGAAATCTATACAGACAAACAATGGCAGTACAATTGGTTGTAATGAAGATCTCAGTGACTTTGGATATGGTATTGTCATAGGATGCAACCCTTGCCACAAGTCAGTTCATAAAATGTATGCTCTACTAGATCTGCCCCATTTAACTGTAAGTGCTAGTATTGTGTAGTGCAAACATCTAGAAGTAACAACAGCCCAACCACAAAGTGCCTGACCTTGCAAATTCACAGTGTGGCTGCCAAGTGTAATAAAATTTGCCAAACAGAATCTGGAAGAAATATCTTCACAAGAACTCTGCATCTGGAGCTTAATAAAAAATGGGTTTCCATGGCCAATTAGCTGCACACAAGCCTTACGTCAACATGTGCAATGCCAAACATTGGCTAAAGAGATGTAAAGCATGCCACCACTGGACTCTGGAACAGTGGAAATGTGTTCTCTAGATTGATGAATCATGCTTCACTCTCTGTTAGTCTGATGGAAGAATCTTGGTGTGGCTGATGCAAGGAGAATGTTACCTACATGAGAATGCATATAGTGTACTGTACGTTTAGAGGAGGAGATAATGGTTAATGGTCTGGGGTTTTTTATTCATGGTTTGGGCTGGGTCCCTTTGTTCCATTAAAGGGTAATCTTAATTCTATGGGATACAAACCTATTTTAGACAATTGGGCGATTCCAACATTGTGTCAACATTTGAGGAAATGCCTTTTGTTGTTCCAGAATAACTGCACCCCTGTGTACTCATTTGTAATAGGGACCACTCTTCTTTGAAAAGAGGGGCCACTTTTATATTTTACTGCAAAGATGGTAGTGCTAGCTCCAGATTATTAGAATATAAATAATGGCACTTCCTATAGTAGTCACCTACTACCTATTTTTTTCTGTATTATGTATTGTCTTTAGGGATAGCGGTTTCATTGTAGCTGCTACTATGTACAGATGATAAATCAACTGAAATAATGTATGAAAGAAATCAAAATGTTTTGCTGTTATTCTCTAAAAGAATGTTCAGTTTTCTCCAGAGGAATTAAAGTGTTCCATACTTAGTAAAAACAGCAGAGTCTGAAGCTCTGTTTATATCCATGGCAACAAATAAATTATCTTGTAAGTCTAGTATCTCTTGTCCCTAGGTTATACTGGGTATACAAGAGTAGATCCATAAAAAAAGTTCCACACAAATTAAACAGGGCATAATATAACATTACCTTAAATAAAACAAAAAGATCATTATATTAGTAATTGAACCACTCAAAGGTAAGCAAATATTTATGTATTTCTTTTATAGTCTTTGGCATTCACTCCCTAAAATGTTAAATTGTATAATAAAAGTCTTGTAAGCACATTAAAAACATAATAATCAGTAATGCAACTCCATAGAGACAACAAACTTCAAAAACACTTTTTTTATTTAAATATATACATTTATTCAATTTATTAAATTTAGTTTAAATTTATATGAAAAAATACAATGGGCTCCATTTATCAAGCAGAAGTTGCTGATTCGGATGCCCATCGTTTTTAAGGCTTGCCTGAAACAAAACTTAAAAAGCAGCATTTGTAATGTTGTGGATTGAAATCATCCCAAACCGATATGGGCCAGATTACAAGGGGAGCGTTATTTAAAGTTATACTTCTGTTATCTAATTTGCTTCATTCTTTTGATATTCCTTCCTGAAAAGCATATCTAGATAGGCTCAGTAGATTCTGATTGGTGGCTGCACATATTTGCCTCATGTGATTGGCTCACCCATGTGCATTGCTATTTCTTTAACAAAGGATATCTAAATATTGAAGCATATTAGGTGATAGAAGTAATTTTTTTTTTGTTTAAAATTGTATTCTCTGTATGAATCATGAAGGAAAAATGTTGGGTTTAATGTCCCTTTAATGCTCCAGCTCGAGCATTAACTCAGCTAGAAGTAATGTTTTCTGCGTGTTGGGTAGCGCTCGTATTACAAGTTAAAAATAAACTGTTTTCGCTTGCGTACTAACCCGACGCAAATAAATATCCTAACTTAGAATACCACCTATGTGATAACCTATTCAACCTTTTCACATAGGAGAATATTATTTATTCTATTTATTCATAAATACATATATATATGATGTTTTTAATGCATAAATATATATTTATACTCATATATGTATAGATGATTATATAGACGAAGGAATGACTGGGATTTCAGGCTTTAGGAGAGGTTAAAAAGTTCAAGGTTTATTGCACATAAACAATAGTAAAGCAGTCCATCACCACAGTAGCACACATCCTATGCCTTTCCTGCCCATTAAGACACTTCATCAGGGACACAGCTGTTTCCCTGCATTCTTTAAATAAGTAAGGGGATTAACCCTTTAGTAAAAACATTTAATTATTAACTAAAGGTACAGCATTAGATAGAATCAGATAGTTCATCCTTTCTATTTATACATAGTTCCAAATTTCAAATGTATCAAATTCATATCTAACAAAAACATGCACAAATTCAATCATAAAAGAAAAAAAAAACCTGTTAAAACATTATTTATCACAAAGAAAATATTTTAATAGCCAAACATGTTAAAGCTCGTAATAGTATATAAGTACTAAATTACATTTATATTAGTACTAAATATTACCCTTCTCATTCATATAAAGGTAGGTATAACCCTAAATAATTTTATTTTATTTTTAGAGAGGGAGAACAGTAACAACTGTATACAACATTTTATTTTCAATAGCAGAAAGATTTTCATATTTTATACATATTGAGCAGCAAAGTAATGAAACATAATATTAAATATTAGTTTTAGTTTTGGTTTCAAGTTCAGTTTTCTGTTTCAATTATCTGGTTCAATTATTGTGCTGTGAAACAGAATACAGGAACTGTGAAAAAGTATGTAACCATTCCACAGCAATTTAAGGGATACTATCTAATGTAAAGACAAACAGTAAGAAGGCCTGAGGATATGAGTATAGAACCAATGGTATAATATAATAGTATATTGTAAAGATATGATTAACCCACAGGCCCAAACTGTTAGATAGTCCCTTATATAATATTGCTGTAAAATAAAGAACACAAATGTATTAAGTTTGAATAGAGGAAGAAGACAGCTCTAAAAAAGGATGTCAATTAGTAAATAATAAAATAAATAAAATAAAAGTCAGACATTTCATTAATGCCATCAGGCTTACCCGTTTTCAAAATGGTAAATCCAATAAAACTATTTTTTATTAAGCAGAATTTGTCTGTCTCCCCCAGTAATTATTTTTGGCACATTATCTATAACTTGGAATTTTAACAAATTGTGTACATAAGCTACACTTTCATCATTCCAAATGTTGCCTGGTCTATGTTCAGAAAAATGTTTAGCCACAGGAGTCTTAGAAACTTCTGTTTCCAAAGACAGAAGATGCTCTCTTATGTGCTCCTTTACAGGACGTGTGGTCCTACCTGTGTATTGACTGCAACATTCATTATAAGTAATCAGATATACCATATAGCTCATATTACAATTCAAGTAGTGTCTTATTTCATAAATTTTCTCTGTCATTTTTCCCCTCTTATGACATGTTGGCAGCCTTTACAAGGGTGTCCGCCACATTTAAAGCAGCCTTTCCTAGTTAACCAATTTGACTTTTGGCTATCAGGTTTGTATCCAAGAGAGAAGTCCCTTCTCAGTATATTTCCTAGGGTATCAGCTCTCGTTGACACAAAACTAACACCTTGATTTACAGTTAATTTCAATTTCGGATCTTTATCCAATAAAGGAAGACATTTTCTGACTATGTCACAAATATTCTGATATTGGTGACTATATTGTGTAGAGAAGTCAACATATTAGACCCATAATTTCTTTCAGTTAAATCTAGTGTATTCTTATCTATAACTAGTCTTGTTCTCTCAAACCTTTGTACTTCCTGCATTGTATTCAACAGTTGTTCTTCATTATAGCCTCTAAGGATAAGCCTGCTCTTTAGATCTGTAGCGTGTTTTAAATATTTTTCCTCACTTGTGCAATTTCTGCGTATCCTAATAAATTGACCCTTAGATATGGCCTTTTTTAAATGGCCTGGATGGCAGGAATCTGATCTTAAAATAGTGTTGCCTGCCGTCTCTTTACGGTATACTTCTGTATAAGTTTCTCTCTATTCGCATCCTTAGTGATATTAAGGTCTAAATAGGTGGCTTCATTGTTGGAACACTGGTAGGTGAACATTAAGTTACCTAAGTTAATATTTAGGTACTCCATAAAATACACAACAGTGGATGGGTCTCCTACACAACAAGGATGTCATCTATAAATCTGGTATAAAAAACTAAATTATCCCTATAAGGGTTTAATGGTGTAAGAATCTTTTCCATCTCAAAAAAGCCCAGATAAATATTAGCATAAAAGGGGGCATATTTTGCCCCATAGCTGTTCCTTGACTTTGTAAATAAAATTTATTCTCAAAAATAAAATAATTATGTGTCAGCAAAAATCTTACCAGGTCGACCAAAAAATCCATGAACAATATGTCATATAAAGTAAATATTTTTAACATCTCCTTTAGAGAAGATAATCCCTTTGTATGGGGGATGCACAAATAAAGAGAAACCACATCTATAGTTAATAGTTGATGTTCCTCATTGCATTTTACTTTATTCAACATTTTTAGCAGATGTTTTGTATCTTTTAGATACCCTGGTATGTTCTTGACTATCGGTTGCAAAAATGCATCGACTCACTCCCCTACCTTTTCACCCAGTGTGCATATAGTTGAAATAATTGGTCTACTGGGAGGGATTTTACTATTTTTATGTATTTTGGGGAGATGTTTGAATGTTGTAATTTTGGGGTTCCTGACTAGAAGATATTCAAATGTTTCCATGTCAAAATAACTTCAACTTAGTTCCTCCTTAAGTAAGTTCTCAATTTCTGATGCAAATTTAACAGTTGGATCAAAGGTTAGTATATTATACGTTTCAGTGTCATTTAGTTGTCTGTAGGCTTCTTTTGTATAATCAGATCTACTCAATATAACAACAGAACCTCCTTTATCAGAATTTAGTATTACAATATCTTTGCAATCTTGCAATTCTTTTAAAGCTAGTTTTTCATGTCTACTTAAAGGGACAGTCAACCATAGAATTGTTATTGTTTTAAAAGAAAGATAATCCCTTTATTACTCATTGCCCAGTTTTGCATAACCAACACAGTTATATTAATGTACTTTTTACCTTTGTGATTACCTTGCATCTAGCAACCTTCTTCCAGCCCCCTGATTACATGACTGTGACTGTTTATTATCTATTGTCTTAAATTTAGCATTGTATTGTGCTAGATCTTAAATAACTTTCTGTGCCTGAACACAGTGTTATCTATATAGCCCACGTGTACTTTCTGTCTCTTTGTGTTGAAAAGAGATTTAAAAAGCATGTGATAAGAGGCAGCCCTCAAAGGCTTAGAAATTAGCATTTGAGCCTACCTATGTTTAGTTTAAACTAAGAATACCAAGAGAAAAAAGCAAATTTGATGATAAAAGTAAATTGAAAAGTCAATTAAAATTAAAAGTCCTATCTGAATAATGAAAGTTTAATTTATACTTGACTGTCCCTTTATGTTACCTGTTGTTCTCTTACTCAGTTTTTTTATAGGTATCTTAGTGAAGTTTTGTGAGTTCCTTCTCCACTATAGTGAATGCTATAGATCACCTCTAGCATTAATTGGATACATTTGTTTATTATATTTTTTTCCACAGAAAATTGGTGTAATTACATTACAATCATTGTATCTTTCACTTTCACATTCCAATATTCTTAAACTATTCAGATCACCCAATTCTTCACATGTGAGGTTCTCTTGATGAGATTTGTCGATATTCCTAGAAGGAGGGGTTATCTCATTATCAGGATTATCAACCTCTATACCACAAAAATGTCTCTTTAAGGTAATCTTGTGTATACAGTTATTGAGGTCAATAATGTTATTAAAAAAGTTTAAATCCTGAGAAGGAGAATACCCCAATCCTTTACAAAGTACTTTGTAATGTGCTTCAGATAATCTAAAGTTAGACAGATTTAGAACACTCAAGTTGTCTATTTCTTGTCTTTCTCTGTCCCTTTCTTTCTCCCCAAACAACTTGGGTATCGTGCTGGCACATGTTCCTCCTTTTTTGGAGTGGGTTCTAAATGGTCACTGACTTGTACTTCAGTAATCCCTTGTTTCTCTGTTGTAATAAGTCCTGCTAGAGATCCGTGAGATGCCCTATCTTTGTGTCTGGTCCCTGAGCTATTTTCCCTATTCAATGGGGTAAATTATTTAGGGCTTTGTTCCCATGAACTGTTTTCACAACTAGAAAAAGTAACTCTCCTGCTACTTCCTTTACTAGTGTTAGACTTGTTAGATTCATATATAGGTATTATATATATATAAGAATATCTGTTTATAAATTCATAGAACATATTTTGCTTTGTGCAGAACATTAGAATGTCAAATATTTAAGGTGAATACACAGTATTTACTTAATATGAATATTGCATAAACATGATTTTACATGTTTTCATGTACTTAACTGCATCAGGCTCTAATGCACGTATATATATATATATATATATATATATATATATATATATATATATATAAATTGTTTAGATGGAGGGCACTCACAGGACTTAATTCAATAAGTATTCTTTATTTATATTACTAATTTCATATATTAGAGAATGTCGACGTTTCGGCCTATCCTGAGGCCTTCTTCAAGACAGTTTCATAATCTAAAAAGCATAAACATAAAAAAACATGCAATAAATATCACAGCAGACATTACATAATATCTATCTGTACACCAGTGTTAGCCCTCCACCAGAGAGAGATTATTATCCCCCTCCACCAAAAAAAACATGAATATAGACAGAGCCCAATATGTGAGCTCAAAAAAATTAATTATAAGCCAGGTTACCAAACAAATGGTAAAGAAAGACAAGGGAAAGTAGATAGACAACAGAGAGAAGAATATAAAGTAAGAAACAAGGAGACCTAAGCATTTACTGAGACCACCAAAATCCACACAGGGAAATAATCTCCATTGTTATCAGCAGTACACCAACACTAATTGAATAACGTACACGCCTAGAACATAAGCAAGAATTCAATCAAAACAATAATGTAGTCAGCAAGTAGATATCACATACAGGACTAATAGCCATATATTATTGTCCACCACTCCTGTTCAAATTAAATGTTGAAGGCAGAATACAACATCATAGACACAAGTAGACATACTCAGAACCAAACGCTTAAAACAGTAGAACACCAAAGCCAATCACTGGGCCAGGGGAGAGGGGTGGAAAGATAAGGAACCAATCTGCACAAAGGTTTAAATATGAACCGCTACCAGAGCCTTAGGTGTATCAACACTAACTCTATACAAACTATAACTGCAGCTCTTTGCAATAGAGGGAGAGATAAATCAGAGCAGTTATATTTAGAAAAATAGTGAGCATTGTATTTAACATTCCCAAGATACTACAAACTTATAGTCTAATCACAAAGTGTAGACTAATCACATAATATCAGACAGTAATTTGAACGGTATGAGCATTTTATGAGTAGGCATTAAAGACACTATGCTGTCTACCCATATCCAAGCCTACAATGTAGTAGATGGTATAGTAGCCAAATTACAGCAAGCTGCCCAGTATGAAAACCAAAGTACTCAATGCTTAACTTCACTGCCCTAGCGATAAGGAAAACTCCAATCCGTAGTGCCCAACCAGAGCAAATAAAACACACCCCCCCCAAACTTCACATGGTAGCAACAACTAATTAAAAAATATATATGACACCACGGTAGCTAACAAGTCACTCCCTCCGGTACACATCATCAAGTAAGTTTAACACGTATAGTGTTGGACCTTAGCCTACACAGTACTTGTCATATGCCACATGTAATCGAAGATCTAAGCAGAGTGTTAAAGAGCCACAGAGTATTCCGTAACCTATCATACCTTAATTAGTCACTCTCAAGACGGGACTCCCGATGATGAAAACAGAGATACTCAGACAGCCGCGCAATTGCCTTTAAATGCCGTGCCTGCCTCCTGCAGGAACCAATCACGGCGCCGATAGCATACACACCCCCATCCGCTAACAGCTTCACACAGCTGAATGTTGTATTATAATATAGGCGGCCTCAAACCGGGTATAGTAGATGGCAAGTTGATCCCAACAGGGATGAAATAAACATGTAGTGTCATAAGCATTAAGCAAAATCAGTTCACCCCCAATACAAGGTTTACTCTGCTCATTATGTAAAACAGGAGAATGCTGAACAAGGCTCCGACATTCCGTCAACATTGTTAAAGCCGTGTTACAATGGCACAAAAGAATAAGGCCACACAGCCAACAATGGTTGTAATCCATACACCAAAAGATATTAAAAATAGAGCCACATAGTACCACCTCATACATACATGGAGACTAACAGAGATTATTTCCCTGTGTGGATTTTGGTGGTCTCAGTAAATGCTTAGGTCTCCTTGTTTCTTACTTTATATTCTTCTCTCTGTTGTCTATCTACTTTCCCTTGTCTTTCTTTACCATTTGTTTGGTAACTTGGCTTTTAATTAATTTTTTTGAGCTCACACATTGGGCTCTGTCTATATTCATGTTTTTTTTTGGTGGAGGGGGATAATAATCTCTCTCTGGTAGAGGGCTAACACTGGTGTACAGATAGATATTATGTAATGTCTTCTGTGATTTTTGTTGAATGTTTTTTAATGTTTGTGCTTTTTAGATTATGAAACTGTCTTGAAGAAGGCCTCAGGATAGGCCGAAACGTCGACATTCTCTAATATATGAAATTAGTAATATAAATAAAGAATACTTATTGAATTAAGTCCTGTGAGTGCCCTACATCTACACAATTGCTCTATACTGTCTATTCTAGGATAGCACCCAGGCATTGGCAACACAGGTGTGGAAGGAGTGCTAGGCCACCGGCTACAGTGTATATACCTTTAAAACTTTTATCCTATGCACCCCCCTTACAAGGATTATCAAGTATACCATATGGGCTTTGTGTTCCACCCAGCTCCCACGAACTGTTGTTTTTAAATCACGGTCTGAATAAGGACATAGGTCCTGCCAGGGACTCTTTTACTGTATCTCTTTTTCTTTTACCTGATACCAACTGAACACCACTCATTATGGAAGACCTGGTATACAGTACTCAACCTCCTAGCCAGCAGGGCGTTAGCAGGGAGGAGGAGGCTACATTTGCATTTACAGACAATGATGCAATAAGGATACTACAATTATGTGAGTCTGACATTATTGATGAGGTACCCATTAATATATACTATACTATAAGTTGCTAAACCTAAAGAGAAAAGAAGTGGATTACCGGCTTCATGCAAGTTTTCTTACTGACTATTTTAAAAGGAAGATGATCCCGCAGGGATTCAGGGTCAGGAACTCCCCCACTATTGGTAGGAGCAGCGCTAAATTCTGTCGCAAATGGTGTCAGATAGCCAATAAGTGTTCTTTCGACTGGATACTGCTCGTTATATAAGTCACGAGACTTAAAAAATGAGTGGTGGAGGAACTAGATACCACGCAAAAAGACAAGGAATATGTGCTAAAGAATGATGAGAACGAGGACTGGCTAGGCAAACTGGCATCTCAAGCGGACAAATATAGAAAAGATTTGATCAACTTTAAGAACAAGAAAATTGCAACGGTCGAGATCGACTATCGCGAAAGAAGGGTCTATCAATGGCTGTCTGGAAAAAATGCCCCCTTCAGACAAAGACGGAATGAACGCAAACCTAGGGCGCTAGCTAACACCATCGACACAAGTGGGGGAGAATCTAGTGAAGCTGAATCATCCACTAGCAACCTGAACACCCAGAAACAACAGACCCAGGTACAGACAAGATCTCAAAGGAAACCTCCACTACTGGCAAAAGACCCGCACAAGACACAGGCCGTACATCAGACGAAGTGGGTGGTGGAAGAAGACAGCGAAAAAATTGACAAAGTCAGAGAGTGTGGTAATTATCATTAGTAGTAGACTTATTGATGATGACGAATTAAGGCTACTCAGTATTGGATTAAGTTATGTTCCAACACCACGAGTGGATGTTTTTGACAATCTGGTTGACATACATCGCCTACAAAGGACACTGAAAGTTAAGAATCATTTCAAGAACTCAACACCATTGAGTGAGGATAGAAGATTTGTGGTAAAGTCTGGGTTTGAACCCAGGAACACGCACCCAACTATCAAAACCTTCACTAAGGTATGCTTAGTGAAGATTAGTAATGAACTCAATGATATGGGAACATGCAGAACTAACCTAGAAAAATCAGAGTGGGCAGCTCTACAAAGACTAAAGAAGGATGACTCCATTGTCATCAGACCGGCGGACAAGGGGGGTGCTATTGTGGTGCTCGACTACCAATATTACAGGCAAGAATTGCTACAGCAATTAAGTGACACCATCACGTATAGAAGGTTACCGGCCAACTCAACCATGACGTATAAGAGAAAATTGGAGGATATCTTATCATTTGCTCTGAATAACGGACACATTGAGCAGACACTTTGTGACTTTTTGATGCCAGAGTTCCCCAGACATCCAATCATCTATATGATCCCAAAGAACCATAAGGATTCATCTAGACCACCAGGTCGACCAATTGTGTCTGCAGTGGGATCACTATTCCAAAATTTGGCGAAGTACATTGACTTTCACTTACAGGAGGTTGTAAAGAATACTAAGGCTTTCCTCCAAGATTCAATATAGCTGATCAATCTACTTCATGACAGAGACTTTCCTGCAGACTGCTATCTTGTCACACTTGATGTCAACAGCCTCTACACCATCATGCCGCATGATTTGGGTGTAGAGGCTGTAAGACAAGCTTTGAGCAACTCAGATGAGTACATGGGTCCTCCTATTGAGATACTACTAGACTGGTTGATGATATGCCTTACTCATAACTATTTTAGGTTTGAGGAAAGTTTTTACCTCCAGTTGGAAGGAACGGCAATGGGGTCCAGTCTTGCCCCGTCCTACGCAAATCTATTTATGGCGTGGTTTGAGGACAAATATGTGTTCAGCTTAAATAACCCAAATGTATTGCTATACCGCAGGTATATAGACGACCTGTTGGTCATTTGGGATGGAACCGCAGAAGAATTGGATGTGTGGATTCAGATTCTCAACAACTCATTGACCCCGGTCAAATTAAAAAATGAGATAAGTTTGGAATCGGTACACTTCTTAGATTTGTGTATCTATAAATCTGAGGTAGCTGGGGAGTGTCGGTTGAAGACAACATTATATTCTAAACCCACTGACAGGAATACTTAACTACAATTCAATAGCTACCACGCACTACAACTGAAAAGAGACATTATAAAATCCCAATTATTACGTGTTATACGAAATAATTCTGATCAAGACATAATGCTGTCCCAGTTAGAGGAGATGAAGATGAAATTTCTCAACAGAGGGTACAACCCCACTATGGTTCAGCAGACACTTGAAGAGGTGAAACAGCAGGAGCATATGTCTCTAATGACTAGAGGGTCGGTAAAGGTTCCAGCTACCAGTGACGAAGCACCTACAAATCTGGTGACAGAATACACTCCAGCTACCAACAGACTACGAAAAGTGATCCATAGGAACTGGCCTCTGATAAGCGGAGACAAAACACTACCATTCAGAGGCAACTTCCCCCCTAGGGTTGTGCACAAGAGCGGTCGAAGTCTCAAATCATTTTTAATGAAAACTGATCCGTGGAGAAAGGAAAAGACCTGGTTGCATCCTGTGAAGAATGGATGCTACAAATGCGGGAGCTGCATGATGTGCAGCTCTCTCCTCACAGGTGAAAGGTTCCACCATCCAGCAACCAATAAAAATTATGTGATAAGACACCGGCTGACCTGCACCTCAGACTTTGTGGTTTATTTTTTATCTTGCCCATGTGGACTTTTCTATGTGGGTAAGACTATTACCCTATTCCGGGAGAGGTTAGCAAGCCACAAGAGTGCCATTAGAGCAGCCCTGAAGGATGGCCATTCAGACCAGCCAGTAGCAAGACATTTCCTTGAACAACGGCATCCTATATCTACTCTTAGGGCTATGCTTATTGACAGAGTTGCCCCCTTGAAGCAAGGAGGAGATAGAAATTCAGAACTCCTAAGGAATGAGGCGAAGTGGATACACAGATTGAACACTTTGACTCCTAATGGCCTAAATGCGAGCATAGACTATGCTCTGTTTTTCTAATATATTGTGGTTATCTTGTGTTCTTTCTCCTTTATAAACATTTATCCTTTGAACTATGTTGTTCTTTCTATATCTTGCATGTCTGCACTTCCCTCCTTGTTTGGTCCCTTGTGGGGCTCACACTTAGCATGAGCCATCAACTACGGTGTGGTAGGCGAAACTGATTGATTTCAACATTCGTGTGATGGCTATGGCGTTGTTGGTTGCGCAGGGCTATGGTTATAGCCACCAACATGTTGATCAGGTACCCAGAGTGGTACCCTCTGATATGGCACACACATATTGTGCTTCTATACAATCAGTAGGGCTTAGCTGGTATTATTCCCTGGTTAGTGGTGGGGCTAGGGCCATTGATTTTAGTGAACTGGATACTGACCATAATGGTTGGCATTTATCTGCTGCCCAGTCCACGTATGGTATTATTGGGGAGCTATCAGGTTTGGACATGTCTGTGGCTTGACTTTCTATGTGCCAGTCCACTCATCCTAAGTAATTTGCATTCTAAGTAAGGATGTGATATGTTAGTCTCCGTGAATGTTTGAGGTGGTACTATGTGGCTCTATTTTTAATATCTTTTGGTCTGGATTACAACCATTGTTGGCTGTGTGGCCTTATTCTTTTGTGCCGTTGTAACACAGCTTTAACAGTGTTGATGGAATGTCGGAGCCTTGTTCAGCATTCTCCTGTTTTACATAATGAGCAGAGTAAACCTTGTATTTGGGGTGAACTGATTTTGCTTAATGCTTATGACACTACATGTTTATTTCATCCCTGTTGGGATCAACTTGCCATCTACTATACCCGGTTTGAGGCCGCCTATATTATAATACAACATTCAGCTGTGAAGCTGTTAGCGGATGGGGGTGTGTATGCTATCAGCGCTGTGATTGGTTCCTGCAGGAGGCAGGCACAGCAATTAAAGGCAATTGTGTGGCTGTCTGAGTATCTCTGTTTTCAGTCTGCACTAATTAAGGTATGATAGGTTATGGAATACTCTGTGGCTCTTTAACACTCTGCTTAGATCTTCAATTACATGTGACATATGACAAGTACTGTGTAGGCTAAGGTCCAACAGTATACGTGTTAAACTTGCTGTGCACTTGCAAGCATGCTTTCCAGTATATGGCCACTATCCAGTGATGATGGTAAATAATATGTATCTGGGTGCTACGTGATGATGTGTACCGGAGGGAGTGACTTGTTAGCTGCCCGTGGTGTCATATATATTTTTTAATTAGTTGTTGCTACCATGTGAAGTTTGGGGGTGTGTGTGCTTTCTTTGCTCTGGTTGGGCACTACGGATTGGAGTTTTCCTTATCGCTAAGTTAAGCATTGAGTACTTTGGTTTTCATACTGGGCAGCTTGCTGTAATTTGGCTACTATACAGTCTACTACATTGTAGGCTTGGATATGGGTAGACAGCATAGTGTCTTTAATGCCTACTCATAAAATGCTCATACCGTTCAAATTACTGTCTGATATTATGTGATTAGTCTACACTTTGTGATTAGATTATAAGTTTGTAGTATCTTGGGAATGTTAAATACGATGGTCACTATTTTTCTAAATATAACTGCTCTGATTTATCTCTCCCTCTATTGCAAAGAGCTGCAGTTATAGTTCGTATAGAGTTAGTGTTGATACACCTAAGGCTCTGGTAGCGGTTCATATTTAAACCTTTGTGCAGATTGGTTCCTTATCGTTCCACCCCTCCCCCCTGGCCCAGTGATTGGCTTTGGTGTTCTACTGTTTTAAGCATTTGGTTCTGAGTATGTCTACTTGTGTCTATGATGTTGTATTCTGCCTTCAACATTTAATGTAAACAGGAGTGGTGGACAATAATATATGGCTATTAGTTCTGTATGTGATATCTACTTGCTGACTACATTATTGTTTTGATTGAATTCTTGCGTATGTTCTAGGCGTGTACGTTATTCAATTAGTGTTGGTGTACTGCTGATAACAATGGAGATTATTTCCCTGTGTGGATTTTGGTGGTCTCAGTAAATGCTTAGGTCTCCTTGTTTCTTACTTTATATTCTTCTCTCTGTTGTCTATCTACTGTTCCTTGTCTTTCTTTACCATTTGTTTGGTAACCTGGCTTTTAATTAATTTTTTTGAGCTCACACATTGGGCTCTGTCTATATTCATGTTTTTTTTTTTGGTGGAGGGGGCTAATAATCTCTCTCTGGTGGAGGGCTAACACTGGTGTACAGATAGATATTATGTAATGTCTTCTGTGATTTTTATTGCATGTTTTTTTATGTTTATGCTTTTTAGATTATGAAACTGTCTTGAAGAAGGCCTCAGGATAGGCCGAAACGTTGACATTCTCTAATATATGAAATTAGTAATATAAATAAAGAATACTTATTGAATTAAGTCCTGTGAGTGCCCTCCATCTACACAATTGCTCTATACTGTCTATTTGAGGATAGCACCCAGGCATTGGCAACACAGGTGTGGAAGGAGTGCTAGGCCACCGGTAAGAGTAAGCATTGTATTATCTGGTGAAATGTTATCTCAAATCTTAGAGAGAAACAAATAGAACACAGAGAAACACCCTTCAGCACTGTGCAGGGCTATAAGGATTTCATGACTAAGGAAGCTGACATCAGCTGAAGATAAAAAGAACTGTGCTGACATCTTTTTGAAGTGGTTAATTTTCTGTTGGAAGGGTGTACACACTGTCTGAAGAGAGAGCAGGAGGCTGAACGAAGAAAGGGGTCTGGATTGCCTTTTCCAAAGTGGATAATCGTTTTTTGTCTTATCTATACCTCATAAAGTTGAGGTTATAACATGTAAGTGTTCATTTGTCACTGCATCACATTATATATAAGAAATATCTTGACATACAACACCAGGAGGCCTTTTTTTGCTGTGCGCCCTTCCCTCTTCTGTTTAATATATATATATATATATATATATATTCTTTTGAAATAAGCACTCACTGGACTTCAGCCAACTGTGACAAAAAATGTGTTCTTTATTGGGACATTTCGGGACATAACCAGTCTCTTCCTCTGACAAACAACAATGGTAAAATCAAGTCTTTTAAATATCTCTGTAACCCTCCCCCTTGTTAGTAGCCAATCAAAGCTGTCCAAGTGTTTAGAAAATCATTGATGACATCCATTAGTGTATAATTATCGATATCTGTAACACAGTAAATAATGTGCAAATAATTGATGTGAAGTAATAATAAATAAAAAAAATACTAATTATGTATACAATCGTGATATAATCATGGCTGATCCACTCTGATTGTCTATGTGCATCTATTCTTGGCCAGTGTATAAATGTAAACAGACTTATATAGACAACCAATGAGAAGTGGTATGGAGCTATCACACCTCTGTGGGCGTAACTGTTAGATCTCCACTACCTCCAAATGTAAAAACAATATATAGATCCCATACGTAAATCATTTCAGCCACTATTGCTGATAGTTCAAATGCAAAAATAGACTAAAAGTTAAGCTAAAAAATATTAATAACGTCGGAACAGTTATAATGACATCAAACTACTAAGCGCCGCAAGATCCGCCTATTGTGGGCATGTTAGAATCTTCCTCTTGGAAACCGTGTTGTCATAGCACCCATGGTATTCACCCGATAAGCATACATTATTTGCAGGTCCTAGGTATAATCAGCCTCCACCTAATTTAGTCTCTATAACAACTTCCTGTTCTTGCCTATTTCAGCTGGTCTGAATGATACAATGACTAGAACACACGATCATTGGTGACATCACTAATCACCATAGTAACCCATGAAACATAAACAAAGTGGTGTAGTAAAGTGATAAGTGCCCCATCCTAATAACATCAAACTACTAAGCACCGCTAGAACAACCTATTACGGATGTGTTAGAATTGTCCTCTTGGAAACCGAGTTGTCATAGCACCCATGATATTCACCTGATAAGCGTACAGGTCCTAGGTATAATCATCCTCCACCTAATTTAATTTCTATAACAACGTCCTGTTCTTGCCTATTACAGCAGGTCAGAATAATACAACTTGACCGCAGTGGCAGGAACACACCCATCCTATGACATATTTATGAACATATTTATCAGATTATCACAAAAAACGCATGATTCCAAGGGGTTTTAGGGTAAAAAATGTACCCACTATTGGTAGCTCAAACTCGGAATTCTGCATAAATTGGTGCAATATACTGAATAAATGTTCCTTTGACCTGATGTTGTTGGTCATTAGAGAAGTGGGACAATTACTAAAAGAAATCAGAGTTGAGATTTCAATCTTTGAACAAGAAAAAATGGAACTATTGTGATCTGATGCAAATACTGATTGGATCAATAAACTTTTAGTACAGGTGAAAGCATACAAACAAGAGCTAGTTACATTTAAGAATCGCAAATTACAGACTGTTAGTCAAGATTATACTTATAAGAGCATATATAGATGGACATTGGCACCCGATGAAAGAAGAGCATTTCGCCCGAGAAAGAAGATTCACAAAAAAATGGATCAACACAGTAGATACAAGTTCAGGAGATAGCTCTGATCCTGAGGCTCCAATTAGAGGAGCAAAATCTGACACCAATGGGGTCATGACATGATCAAGAGGAGGGAGAGCACAACCACAGTGGGAGAATCCGAGTGGCAATACAGCAGGTTTACCACCATTGGCAGTACATCCAGGATCACATCCTTTTTTAGGTTGAGGCCCAGGCCACACACATGGAGGGGGGGGGCATTGCCCACTGCCCCCATATCAACGGAGACGCTAAGCATTGTATTTAACATTAGATCTCACCAACTCACCGATGCTGAAGAAAATTTACTGAATAAAGGTCTATCATTTGTTCCAGCTTCAAAGATGAATGATTTTAATACTTATATTGATATTCAGTGATATGGGAGGAATCTAAGATTAAAAGAGCTGTTCCGTTGTAATTCAGATCATCAGGAACATTTCCGGACTAGGGGACAATTTGATCCTAATTCCAACAATTCGACTATCAATACAGTGACTAACTACATTACTCAGCTCATTAAAAAGAAACCAACTACAAGATTTCATGATAATCTTACCAAGAATGAAAGGAGGGCATTAAAATCATTACAAGATGACAACTCTATTATAATACGCCCCGCAGACAAAGGCGGAGCGGTAGTTGTGATGGATACCCTCGATTACAAGGCAGAGATAATGAGACAACTTGGACATTAACACGTACCTTCCCTTGCAAGCTGATCCCACTCATCAACTAAAAGGGAGGATCGATAATATATTGACTGCATGGAAAATGGCTGGGCAGATTTCTGAACAAGACTTTAAATTTTTACAACAAGACTTCCCAATCACCCCATTAATGTATACTCTACCTAAGATCCACAAAAATGCTGCACGACCACCAGGGAGACACATAGTTTCAGCCAGGGGTTCACTCTTACAACCCCTTGTGCAATTTGTGGACTTTTTCTTACAACCTTGGGTAAAACAACAGAAGTCTTATATTTGGGACTCCACAGATTTTATCTTACAGATCACTCAACTCACCAACATCAGTCCAACTGACATATTGGTCACACTTGATGTGGCAAGCTTATACACCGTTATACCGCATGATTCCAGTATAGCGGCTGTAGCTAAAGCCCTGAGGAGAACAGCTTACATTGGACCGTTGGAAGAAGTTCTCATCACATTATTAAGATTGTGCCTCACGGAGAATTGCTTTCGTTTTGACAAAACACTCTATCTGCAAACATCTGGTACAGGGATGGAGTCCAACGTGGCCCCATCCTTGGCCAATCTATACATGGCCGAATATGAAACTGAAAGAATGAGGATTTTTGAGAACAAAGATGTCAAATACTATTGTCGATGCATTGACAATCTGTTCTTGATATGGAGTGGAGGGGAAGAGGACCTAAATGGTTTGATTAAAAGCTTTAATGATATGCCAGGTACCATCAAATTCAGTCACACGATAAGTACTGAAGAAGTGGATTATCTCGATGTAAGGATTTACAAAGATGGAGACAGATTGGGGACAAACCTATTCAGGAAAACAACAGATAGCAGATAACTCAATTCTACATGCAAAAGGTTGCCACCAACCAACACTGATTAAGAACATTCTGAAGGCACAGTTTCAGAGAGTTATTCGCAATAACACAGATGAAACTAAAGGTACAGCCCAATTGGAAGAGATGACCAAGAGGTTCCTTGAGAGGGGATACAAGAAGAAAAGCCTCTCTGAAATGCGAGACCTATCTCTGAAGTCCACATCAGTAATACATGAAAATGATGCACCCCTCCAACAGAGGACTTTCGTTACCACATACTCACCAGACAGCTAAAATATTACTAGTGCGGTGAAAGATGTGTGGAAATTGTTGGAAGCTGACCAAACCTTACCTTGTATGAGATGGGAAGACCCTAGTATTGGGTATAGAAGAGGTCGGAACCTAAGGGACACACTAATGAAGACTGATGTGGATCCACTTACAACACAGAAGACATGGCTTATCAAAAATAATGGTTGTCATAGATGCATTAGTTGCGTCACATGCAGTGGCATGATCACTGGTACACATTTCCAACACCCAGACCGGAAGAAAAAGCATCAAGTTAAACACTACTTGACATGCACCATACAATTTGTGGCTTATCTCCTGAACTGCCCGTGTGGGAAATACTACACGGGTAAGACTGTAGATGACGCAAGAACTAGAATGGTGAACCACCGTTCAAGCATCCGGACAGCTATACTAAAAGGGAAATCTGATTTACCAGTAGCTAGACACTTCATGGGGGCAGGCCATACTGTGAAGGACCTGAGATTCCGCCTCATAGATCATGTGCCCAAACTGAGAAGAGGGGGTGACAGAGCTAGGATCCTTTTGAAGAAGGAGGCAAGATGGATCTACGAGCTAGGCACTCTGAGCCCAAGGGGACTAAATGTTCAGTCTAGTTGGCAGTGCTATCTATAATCAACAATATGGGTTTTGAATGAGAGTCTACGATGAGTATTATAATGCAGGTTGGATATGGGCGGCCATATCACTTAAAATGAGAAAAGTATCCACGATCCTTGATTCAAATCAGGGTTGCTCCCCTTCTATGTGGGGTTAAATTAGTACCCATTGGATACTATATCTACTGTAGATTATTGATTTCCAATGATCTGTTATATGTCTGTTTATTGTTTTTAATATTTTTTATAATATATATTTCACAATATATTGTTTACAACAGGTCACTTCACTTACACATTAACAGCAGAATGATACTTCTGTTATGGCTGATCTACTTTGGTCTATCTATACACAGACTGATACAGTAGTTGACTTTGAGGTTAGTCACCCAGTGTTGAAGTTGTGAAGAGCTGGGCAAATAGACACTTGATTATAGATTCCATACAGGTAAGGTAAGCACGACTGAAGAACTCACTTAAAGGATAGTGAGTTAAAAAAACACAACATCAATACATTTAAAATTATGTATATACACATTGGAGCCATTTGCAGTCAAATATCATTTGCAGTCAATTAATGTAATCAAAATTATTTTTTTTCAATATTAATATTTTATAATGTGTTTATTTACTGTGAATATTTTACATTCCACTGTTCTGCATAATAGAAAAATCTTCTACGTGTTGTTCAATAGATATTTATATATATATATATATACTCCAAATAAATCATTTGCACCCGGTTTCTTCAATAAGGATGTTACCATTTTATTCACATATTGTGGTACACTTCACACCAAAAAACATCCAACGTTTTGGTCCTCCACCTGGGACCTTTATCAAGGATCTTTGATAAAGGTCCCAGGTGGAGGACCCAAAAGTTGGATGTTTTTGGGTGTGAAGTGTACCACAATATGTGTATAAAGTGGTAACTTCCTTATTGAAGAAACCGGGTGCAAGTTATTTATTTGTAGTGTGTTTGGAGACTCTGCACCGGCCATCGTTACCTTACAGGGAGTGCTAAGGTTGTGTAAGATATATATATATATATATATATATATATAATATCCGGCACAAAAAAGGCACTCACTGGTTAGGTAAAACATAACATTTAATAAGTTACATTAAAAAGCATGACGTTTCGGAGGCATTTCGCCCCCTTTATCAAATGCACGATACAGCTTGAAAAAATTACAAAAGCAGTATTTTCAAGCTGTATCGTGCATTTGATAAAGGGGGCGAAATGCCTCCGAAACGTCATGCTTTTTAATGTAACTTATTAAATGTTATGTTTTACCTAACCAGTGAGTGCCTTTTTTGTGCCGGATATTTTTGATATTTTCTAAAGTGCACCCTGGGAGCTGCTATCATTTATGGAGTGCCTTTTCTTCTGATCTCGGTATATATATATATATATATATATATATATATATATATATATATATATATATATACACAACTATGTATAAACTGAAATCTAAACATAATTACATAGATATATAGGTATAGATGTATATTTTACCAAAAAATCATCAGAAATATCTATTTAACATTACATACAGTAGAACCTATTCATCTATGTGAGAACATTGGAATGTGAAATGCACATAAATCATGTTGGATTTAGCGCTCTTAGTTTAAACACAATCAGGATAGTGCGCAAGTATAGGTGCTAGTTATTTATTTATTTTTTTGGTTTGCATGCTCCATTGAAGTCTATGGGAAGAATGGTTGTGATATCCAAAGTCCAACTCTACGCGCACATCAGTTCTCACTTGCACACACACTTTTTACTTTCAACTTGCAATAAACTCGCACTACCTAACTAGTGATGTCCCGAACTGTTCGCCCGCGAATGGTTCACAGCGAACATAGCTTGTTTGCGTTCGCGTTTGTGGGCGAACACATGGTGATGTTCGATCCGCCCCTATGTGTCATCATTGTGGAAACTTTGACCCTTTATGTCACAGCCGCCTGACACATTAGAGCCAATCAACATCAGACACTCCCTCACAGACACTCCCAGCTACTTGGAATCCGCCATTTTAGACTCATAACGACCTTGCTTTCTTAATGAGAGGACGTGTTGTGTTTTTGCTCCTGACATTAATAGGAAAAACATAGCTAGGCTAGTGTATTTAGTGTCCAGAAGGACTCCACTCATCTCTGCTGCAAGCACAGCACCCCAAAAAGCCCTTTTTAGGGCTATATTTCGTGCCGTTTTTTTTTTTTTTCGTTTTTTTTTATTAGCATTTGTCTGGCTTTCAGCTGTGTGTTTAAGGCTCACAGCATATGCTGTGACTACTGCCACCACTGATATCTCCCTAACAACATTAGTTTAAATTTAACTAACCCAAAAATTTAATTATTTTTCTAGTGTAATTTTTTTTCATTTTCTATCAGGCCAGTGTCACACACTCTGGTTCATTGCTCTGTGCCAGCCAGCAGCCACCAGTGTTAATATCCGTTTATAACATTATTTTAAATTAAAAAAAAATAAAAAATAAAAATATATATTTTGCTAGTGTAATCTAATTACATTTACTATCATGCCTGTGTCTGTCATGCTCACTCAGCATTAATATACCTCCTTTTTTCAGTATTTTGGTTAATTGGTCTGTGCCAGGCAGCCACCCAGCACTCATATCTATTCTTCTTCACCTTAATTTTAATATAAAAAAAAAAAGTTTAAATTTGTTTGCTAGTGTAATCTAATATCATTTTCTATCTGGCCTGTGTGTTTTGCTGACATAGGCCTAGATTTGGAGTTCGGCGGTAGCCGTCAAAACCAGCGTTAGAGGCTCCTAACGCTGGTTTTGGCCGCCCGCTGGTATTTGGAGTCAGTGATTAAAGGGTCTAACGCTCACTTTTCAGCCGCGACTTTTCCATACCGCAGATCCCCCTACGCCATTTGCGTATCCTATCTTTTCAATGGGATCTTCCTAACGCCGGTATTTAGAGTCGTTTCTGAAGTGAGCGTTAGAGCTCTAACGACAAAATTCCAGCCGCCTGAAAATAGCAGGAGTTAAGAGCTTTCTGGCTAACGCCGGTTCATAAAGCTCTTAACTACTGTACCCTAAAGTACACTAACACCCATAAACTACCTATGTACCCCTAAACCGAGCTCCCCCCACATCGCCGCCACTCGATTAAAATTTTTAACCCCTAATCTGCCGACCGCCACCTACGTTATACTTATGTACCCCTAATCTGCTGCCCCTAACCCCACCGACCCCTGTATTACATTTATTAACCCCTAACCTGCCCCCCACAACGTCGCCGCCAGCTACTTAAAATAATTAACCCCTAATCTTCCGACCGCAAAGCGCCGCCACCTACGTTATCCCTATGTACCCCTAATCTGCTACCCCTAACACCGCCGACCCCTATATTATATTTATTAACCCCTAATCTGCCCCCCTCAACGTCGCCGACACCTGCCTACACTTATTAACCCCTAATCTGCCGAGCGGACCTGAGCGCTACTATAATAAAGTTATTAACCCCTAACCCGCCTCACTAACCCTATCATAAATAGTATTAACCCCTAATCTGCCCTCCCTAACATCGCCGACACCTACCTTCAATTATTAACCCCTAATCTGACGACCGGAGCTCACCGCTATTCTAATAAATGGATTAACCCCTAAAGCTAAGTCTAACCCTAACACTAACACCCCCCTAAGTTAAATATAATTTACATCTAACGAAATTAATTAACTCTTATTAAATAAATGATTCCTATTTAAAGCTAAATACTTACCTGTAAAATAAATCCTAATATAGCTACAATATAAATTATAATTATATTATAGCTATTTTAGGATTAATATTTATTTTACAGGCAACTTTTTAATTATTTTAACCAGGTACAATAGCTATTAAATAGTTAAGAACTATTTAATAGTTACCTAGTTAAAATAATAACAAATTTACCTGTAAAATAAATCCTAACCTAAGATATAATTAAACCTAACACTACCCTATCAATAAATTAATTAAATAAACTACCTACAATTACCTACAATTAACCTAACACTACACTATCAATAAATTAATTAAACACAATTCCTACAAATAAATACAATTAAATAAACTAGCTAAAGTACAAAAAATAAAAAAGAACTAAGTTACAAAAAATAATAAAATATTTACAAACATAAGAAAAATATTACAACAATTTTAAACTAATTACACCTACTCTAAGCCCCCTAATAAAATAACAAAGCCCCCCAAAATAAAAAATTCCCTACCCTATTCTAAATTAAAAAAGTTACAAGCTCTTTTACCTTACCAGCCCTGAACAGGGCCCTTTGCGGGGCATGCCCCAAGGATTTCAGCTCTTTTGCCTGTAAAAAAAAACATACCATACCCCCCCCCAACATTACAACCCACCACCCACATACCCCTAATCTAACCCAAACCCCCCTTAAATAAACCTAACACTAAGCCCCTGAAGATCTTCCTACCTTGTCTTCACCATACCAGGTTCACCGATCCGTCCTGGCTCCAACATCTTCATCCAACCCAAGCGGGGGTTGGCGATCCATCATCCGGTGCTGAAGAGGTCCAGAAGAGGCTCCAAAGTCTTCCTCCTATCCGGCAAGAAGAGGACATCCGGACCGGCAAACATCTTCTCCAAGCGGCATCTTCAATCTTCTTCCATCCGGTGCGGAGCGGGTCCATCTTGAAGCAGGCGACGCGGATCCATCCTCTTCTTCCGTTGTCTCCCGACGAATGACGGTTCCTTTAAGGGACGTCATCCAAGATGGCGTCCCTCGAATTCCGATTGGCTGATAGGATTCTATCAGCCAATCGGAATTAAGGTAGGAATTTTCTGATTGGCTGATGGAATCAGCCAATCAGAATCAAGTTCAATCCGATTGGCTGATCCGATCAGCCAATCAGATTGAGCTCGCATTCTATTGGCTGATCGGAACAGCCAATAGAATGCGAGCTCAATCTGATTGGCTGATTGGATCAGCCAATCGGATTGAACTTGATTCTGATTGGCTGATTCCATCAGCCAATCAGAAAATTCCTACCTTAATTCCGATTGGCTGATAGAATCCTATCAGCCAATCGGAATTCGAGGGACGCCATCTTGGATGACGTCCCTTAAAGGAACCGTCATTCGTCGGGAGACAACGGAAGAAGAGGATGGATCCGCGTCGCCTGCTTCAAGATGGACCCGCTCCGCACCGGATGGAAGAAGATTGAAGATGCCGCTTGGAGAAGATGTTTGCCGGTCCGGATGTCCTCTTCTTGCCGGATAGGAGGAAGACTTTGGAGCCTCTTCTGGACCTCTTCAGCACCGGATGATGGATCGCCAACCCCCGCTTGGGTTGGATGAAGATGTTGGAGCCAGGACGGATCGGTGAACCTGGTATGGTGAAGACAAGGTAGGAAGATCTTCAGGGGCTTAGTGTTAGGTTTATTTAAGGGGGGTTTGGGTTAGATTAGGGGTATGTGGGTGGTGGGTTGTAATGTTGGGGGGGGGGTATGGTATGTTTTTTTTTACAGGCAAAAGAGCTGAAATCCTTGGGGCATGCCCCGCAAAGGGCCCTGTTCAGGGCTGGTAAGGTAAAAGAGCTTGTAACTTTTTTAATTTAGAATAGGGTAGGGAATTTTTTATTTTGGGGGGCTTTGTTATTTTATTAGGGGGCTTAGAGTAGGTGTAATTAGTTTAAAATTGTTGTAATATTTTTCTTATGTTTGTAAATATTTTATTATTTTTTGTAACTTAGTTCTTTTTTATTTTTTGTACTTTAGCTAGTTTATTTAATTGTATTTATTTGTAGGAATTGTGTTTAATTAATTTATTGATAGTGTAGTGTTAGGTTAATTGTAGGTAATTGTAGGTAGTTTATTTAATTAATTTATTGATAGGGTAGTGTTAGGTTTAATTATATCTTAGGTTAGGATTTATTTTACAGGTAAATTTGTTATTATTTTAACTAGGTAACTATTAAATAGTTCTTAACTATTTAATAGCTATTGTACCTGGTTAAAATAATTAAAAAGTTGCCTGTAAAATAAATATTAATCCTAAAATAGCTATAATATAATTATAATTTATATTGTAGCTATATTAGGATTTATTTTACAGGTAAGTATTTAGCTTTAAATAGGAATCATTTATTTAATAAGAGTTAATTAATTTCGTTAGATGTAAATTATATTTAACTTAGGGGGGTGTTAGTATTAGGGTTAGACTTAGCTTTAGGGGTTAATACATTTATTATAGTAGCGGTGAGGTCCGCTCGGCAGATTAGGGGTTAATAATTGAAGGTAGGTGTCGGCGATGTTAGGGAGGGCAGATTAGGGGTTAATACTATTTATGATAGGGTTAGTGAGGTGGATTAGGGGTTAATAACTTTATTATAGTAGCGCTCAGGTCCGCTCGGCAGATTAGGAGTTAATAAGTGTAGGCAGGTGTCGGCGACGTTGAGGGGGGCAGATTAGGGGTTAATAAATATAATATAGGGGTCGGCGATGTTAGGGCAGCAGATTAGGGGTACATAGGGATAACGTAGGTTGCGGCGGTTTACGGAGCGGCAGATTAGGGGTTAAAAAAAATATGCAGGTGTCAGCGATAGCGGGGGCGGCAGATTAGGGGTTAATAAGTGTAAGGTTAGGGGTGTTTAGACTCGGGGTACATGTTAGAGTGTTAGGTGCAGACGTAGGAAGTGTTTCCCCATAGGAAACAATGGGGCTGCGTTAGGAGCTGAACGCTGCTTTTTTGCAGGTGTTAGGTTTTTTTTCAGCTCAAACAGCCCCATTGTTTCCTATGGGAGAATCGTGCACGAGCACGTTTTTGAGGCCGGCCGCGTCCGTAAGCAACTCTGGTATCGAGAGTTGCATTTGCGGTAAAAATGCTCTACGCTCCTTTTTTGGAGCCTAACGCAGCATTTGTTTAAACTCTCGATACCAGAGTTAAATTTATGGTGCGGCCAGAGAAAAGCCTGCGGAGCGTTAACAGCCCTTCTACCGCCAAACTCCAAATCTAGGCCATAGAGAGGCTACTGTGTTTACTTGCTGCCCTCCCTAGTCTATGAGCCACAACTCATATGTGTTTAACCTTTTTTTAATTTCCCCCGCCAAAAAATAATTCCAATCATTTTTCTAGTGTAATCTAATAGTATTTTCTATCAGGCGTGTGTGTATCCGACTTACAGAGCCTACTGTTTTTAATAGCTGCCCTTCCAAGGCTATCAGCCATGACTCATATGTATGTGCTTAACCTTTTTCTTAAAATTTACAACAAAAAGTCTTTAAATCATTATGCTAGTGTAATCTAATTGTATTTTCTATCAGGCCTGTGTCTAACTGTCTATCTGACTTACACAGCATACTGTTGTTATAATTGCTGCCCTACGTAGCAGCCAGCCAGTGCGACCACTCATAGAGTCATATGTGCATTGCACTTCTTAACATAATTTTAATATTAAAATCTAAAATTTTAAAATATTTTGCTAGTGTAATCTAACTTAATTTTCTATCAGTCCTGTGTTTTTGTCACTTACACAGCATACTGTGTAAATTGCTGCCCTACCTACCATCCACGACTCATATCTGCCAGCCTGTCTGCCAGGCCCAAGTAGCCAATTAGTGGCACCAATCACAATTCTTGTAACAGTAATTAAAAAAAAAAAATCATATTTTTTTTGGACTGCAAATATTCAGTCTCCTAGTGCCATTGAATTTTATTTACCTCCTGCCTGCCACTGCCAGCCTTTTGTGCCAGGCCGTCTAGCCAACTATTTACACCAATCATAATTGTTGTCACAGACAGTATAGTTAGTAATTTAAATAAAAAATGTTTTTAGTGTTGATCTTAATCCTCAGTTTGCTCGTGCCCTAGAATTGCACTTTTCAACTGCCTTCCAAGCCTGTGTGCCAGGCCTACTTGAAAAATATTTACACCAATCATAGTTGTTGTGACAGTATTCTTAATAATTAAAAATTAAAATTGTTGGTAATAGTTGTTGTGAATCCTCAGTTTGCTGGTGCCAGTGAATAGCACTTTCCTCCTGCCTTGCAGCCTGCTGTGTGCCCGGCCCACCTAGCCAATTATTGCCAGCAATCATATTTCTTTTAACGGTATTGCAAAAATTGTCAATCATCACTGTTTTGACTGTCAGTAATCAGTCTCCTAGTGTCCTTGAATTGCATTTACCTCCTGCCTGCCAGCCTTTTGTGCCAGGCCATCTTTCCAACTATTTACACCAATCATAATTGTTGTCACAGTATAGTTACTAATTAAAATTAAAAAATTCTTGATTGTTGATGATCTTAATCCTCAGTTTGCTCGTGCCCTAGAATTGCACTTTTTTACTTCCTTGCAAGACTGTGTGCCAGGCCTACTTGAAAAATATTTACACCAATCATATTTGTTGAGACAGTATTCTTAATAATTAAAAATTAAAATTTTTGTTAATAGTTGTTGTGAATCTTCAGTTTGCTGGTGCCATTGAATAGCACTTTCCTCCTGCCTTGCAGCCTGCTGTGAGCCAGGCCCACCTAGCCAATTGTTGCCAGCAATCATATTTCTTTTAACAGTATTGCAAAAATTGTCAATCATCACTGTTTTGACTGTCGGTAATCAGTCTCCTAGTGTCCTTGAATTGCATCTACCTCCTGCCTGCCAGCCTTTTGTGCCAGGCCGTCTTGCCAACTATTTACACCAATCCTAATTTTTTGTCACAGTACAGTTACTAATTAAAATAAAAAAATTCTTGATTGTTGATGATCTTAATCCTCAGTTTGCTCGTGCCCTAGAATTGCACTTTTTTTACTTCCTTCCAAGCCTGTGTGCCAGGCCTACTTGAAAAATATTTACACCAATCATATTTGTTGTGACAGTATTCTAATAATTAAAAATTTAACTTTTTGGTAATAGTTGTTGTGAATCCTCAGTTTGCTGGTGCCATTGAATAGCACTTTCCTCCTGCCTTGCAGCCTGCTGTGAGCCAGGCCCACCTAGCCAATTGTTGTCAGAAATCATATTTCTGTTAACAGTATTGCAAAAATTGTCAATCATCACTGTTTAGAATGTCAGTAATCAGTCTCCTAGTGTCCTTGAATTGCATCTACCTCCTGCCTGCCAGCCTTTTGTGCCAGGCCGTCTTGCCAACTATTTACACCAATCCTAATTTTTTGTCACAGTATAGTTACTAATTAAAATTAAAAAAAATCTTGATTGTTGATGATCTTAATCCTCAGTTTGCTCGTGCCCTAGAATTGCACTTTTCTACAGCCTTCCAAGCCTGTGTGCCAGGCCTACTTAAAAAATATTTACACCAATCATATTTGTTGTGACAGTATTCTAATAATTAAAAATTAAAAAATTTGGTAATAGTTGTTGTGAATCCTCAGTTTGCTGGTGCCATTGAATAGCACTTTCCTCCTGCCTTGCAGCCTGCTGTGAGCCAGGCCCACCTAGCCAATTGTTGCCAGCAATCATATTTCTGTTAAAAGTATTGCAAAAATTGTCAATCATCACTGTTTTGACTGTCAGTAATCAGTCTCCTAGTGTCCTTGAATTGCATTTACCTCCTGCCTGCCAGCCTTTTGTGCCAGGCCGTCTTGCCAACTATTTACACCAATCATAATTGTTGTCACAGTATAGTTAAAAATTAAAATTAAAAAATTCTTGATTGTTGATGATCTTAATCCTCAGTTTGCTCGTGCCCTAGAATTGCACTTTTTTACTTCCTTGCAAGACTGTGTGCCAAGCCTACTTGAAAAATATTTACACCAATCATATTTGTTGTGACAGTATTCTAATAATTAAAAATTTAAATTTTTGGTAATAGTTGGTGTGAATCCTCAGTTTGCTGGTGCCATTGAATAGCACTTTCCTCCTGCCTTGCAGCCTGCTGTGAGCCAGGCCCACCTAGCCAATTGTTGTCAGCAATCATATTTCTGTTAACAGTATTGCAAAAATTGTCAATCATCACTGTTTAGACTGTCAGTAATCAGTCTCCTAGTGTCCTTGAATTGCATCTACCTCCTGCCTGCCAGCCTTTTGTGCCAGGCTGTCTTGCCAACTATTTACACCAATCCTAATTTTTTGTCACAGTATAGTTACTAATTAAAATTAAAAAAATCTTGATTGTTGATGATCTTAATCCTCAGTTTGCTCGTGCCCTAGAATTGCACTTTTCTACAGCCTTCCAAGCCTGTGTGCCAGGCCTACTTAAAAAATATTTACACCAATCATATTTGTTTTGACAGTATTCTAATAATTAATAATTAAAATTTTTGGTAATTGTTGTTGTGAATCCTCAGTTTGCTGGTGCCATTGAATAGCACTTTCCTCCTGCCTTGCAGCCTGCTGTGAGCCAGGCCCACCTAGCCATTTGTTGCCAGCAATCATATTTCTTTTAACAGTATTGCAAAAATTGTCAATCATCACTGTTTTAACTGTCAGTAATCAGTCTCCTAGTGTCCTTGAATTGCATCTACTTCCTGCCTGCCATCCTTTTGTGCCAGGCCGTCTTGCCAACTATTTACAACAATCATAATTTTTGGTCACAGTATAGTTACTAATTTCAATTTAAAAATTCTTGATTGTTGATGATCTTAATCCTCAGTTTGCTCGTGCCCTATAATTGCACTTTTCTACTGCCTTCCAAGCCTGTGTGCCAGGCCTACTTAAAAAATATTTACACCAATCATAGTTGTTGTGACAGTATTCTTAATAATTAAAAATTAAAATTGTTGGTAATAGTTGTTGAGAATCCTCAGTTTGCTGGTGCCATTGAATAGCACTTTCCTGCTGCCTTGCAGCCTGTTGTGAGCCAGGCCCACCTAGCCAATTATTGCCAGCAATCATATTTCTTTTAACAGTATTGCACAAAGTGTCAATCATCACTGTTTTGACTGTCAGTAATCAGTGTCCTAGAGTCCTTGAATTGCATTTACCTCCTGCCTGCCAGCCTTTTGTGCCAGGCCATCTTGCCAACTATTTACACCAATCATAATTGTTGTCACAGTACAGTTACTAATTAAAATTAAAAAAAATTTGATTGTTGATCTTAATCCTCAGTTTGCTCGTGCCCTAGAATTGCACTTTTCTACTGCCTTCCAAGCCTGTGTGCCAGGCCTACTTGAAAAATATTTACACCAATCATATTTGTTGTCACAGTATTCTTAATAATTAAAAATTAAATTTTTTGGTAATAGTTGTTGTGAATCCTCAGTTTGCTGGTGCCATTGAATTGCACTTTCCTCCTGCCTTGCAGCCTGTGTACCAGGCCCACCTAGCCAATTATTGCCAGCAATCATATTTCTTTTAACAGTATTGCAAAAATTGTTAATCATCACTGTTTTGACTGAGTAAGGGAAAGAATAAGGGGAAATCCCAGGCGCCTACCCTAAGGAGGCTAGGTTTGAATAACAATATAAAATCTAAAATTCAGTGCTGTCTAAAATGTGTTTTAATACATAGATATAGATTATTAAAAACTTGGATATAAATGTTGACAAATTTAAACAAATTTACATACAAAACTTCATGGATCCATGATAAATAACAGATAAAATTTTTCCAATTAAAAACAATAAAATAAATGAAAGAATAAGTAATGGATGAGATAAAATTTTAGGCAGTTATATGCAGTATTGCAGCAAGGTATTCAGCATAAAAATATAAATAAAAATAAAAATAAAAACAATTGCAGACAATTCTGGTGAAACGTTTCAAAGTGAAAGAATTACAGTGAAAAAAATATTGGTGAAAAATTGCAAAAAATGCAAAAATGCAAAAAAACTTCTCAAAACGGAATCCAAAATGATAATGGGGAAAGTCTAAAATTTGTAGTCCTATTTTGAATAGTGTGATCCAGTGGCTGGAAATCCCAAAAAATAGTAGAAAGAGTGTATCCAAACTGATGTCAAATAAGTGCAAATGTTACAAACTTGGGTGTGGAAATGTCACAACAAAACAAATGATGTGTAAAAATAAAATGTGAGTGCTCCAATATTCTTCAAAAATGCATATCTTCAAAACAAATCTTCAAATCAAATTTAAAGTGATACTTGATAGTTGATATAAAAACAATAATAAAGGAAACAACAAGAAAAAAAGGAAAAATGACCTGTGGAAAAAGAAGAAAAAAAAAATAGTGTAGATTGTCCTAGAAGTTTAGCAAACAGTAGAATAAGGCTTACCAGTGCTGGTCAACGCGTTTCGGCCCGTACTAGGCTTTTCTCAAGACTGGTTTAGGATTACAAATGGTAGCCTTATATAGGGTGTTTGACCGGATGTAGTTTGATGTTAACTTCCGGTTTGCCGAAATTGATTATTTTTTGGCAAAAAGGTTTTAGACTCAATCTAATTGTGTGTAGTTTTGTTTGCTTAGTTAAACAAAATGAGATGCTTCCCCAGCTTAATCCATGTGGTTAAGTGGTTTTATTTTTACCTTCCTAGTACCTCCGTGAGTTACGTGACGTCACTTCCGGTCTAGGTAATTTATACGATCAGTGTGTATAGATCGTTTGATCAAATTGGATAATTTATGTTGTAAGTTGTAATAGGGGTAGAATGGTAAATTAGATTAGTGTCCTAATTCGTTCCTTACTATTTGGGTTTTTACAGACTAGGTCCGTAATCGGACCGACCTGATTGGTCGTGATGTCACGGCCTCGGGTTAGCGCCTTCGATTGGATTTAAGAAGTGTGTGTACATTCTCCTACTTTGTTATTGGTGTATTTACGGGCTATGTTAATGGCCCTGGTTAGAGGTGTGTGAGTGCTCAATCGTTCTGATTGGATATAAGGATTACGTTAATCCTAAATGTAGTAAACGATGATATTGTATAATATATTATATTATTATTATTATATTGTTATCTTCGAGGTATTTCTTTTAGAAAATATTTCTGTTTAGCAATCTTCAAATGAAGGTCTCTATGTTTAAGATGTCAGATGCAGCTGTCGTGTCTTTATCACTGTTTTGACTGTCAGTAATCAGTCTCCTAGTGTCCTTGAATTGCATCTACCTCCTGCCTGCCAGCCTTTTGTGCCAGGCCGTCTTGCCAACTATTTACACCAATCATAATTGTTGTCACAGTATAGTTACTAATTAAAATTAAAAAAAATTTGATTGTTGATCTTAATCCTCAGTTTGCTTGTGCCATTGAATTGCACTTTTCTACTGCCTGCCAGCCTGTGTGCCAGGCCCAACTATCCAATTAGTGACAGCAATCATATTTCAAAAATTGTCAATCATCACTGTTTTGACTGTCAATCTGCAGTCTACTAGTGCCCTTGAATTGCATTTTCCTCCTGCCTGCCTGCCTGTGTGCCAGTCCCAACTAGCCAATTAGTGCCACCACTCATATTTATTGTAACAGGATTGGAATTTTTGTTAATCATAACTGTTTTGACTGTGATTCTCCAGTCTCCTAGTGCCATTGAATTGCAGTTTCCTTTCTCCCAGCATGTGTGCCAGACAGGCCCATTTGCCAAATAGTGCCAAACAATCATATTTGTTGCCACCGTACTTGTAAGTTGTAATATTTTAAAAAATTAACAATTTGTGATTTTTAAAACATCTGTCTTTTTTGTTGTTGTCAGTCTCACAGCGTATACTGAGCCCACTTTCACAGTGCCACCACTCAATTGGTGTATTAGTATTGTTAGTGTCCATTTAAAAAAAAAAAATGACAGGCAGAGGCAGGCCACCCCGCAGGTTCTGTGGTTGTGGTCGTGGTGCTGTGATTCCATTAGACCCTACAAATATGCACATTGTTCAGATGCCGGGTGCCAGGGGGGATGCAAAAACTTCTGTGGAGGACTTAGTTGAATGGCTAACACAGGACACCCAATCTTCTTCAGCTTCCGCTGCTAGTCCTCCTAACCTTGATGCACCATCTAAGTCCAGCTGTGCTTTGGGTAGGTCTCAAGTGACCAGTGCCACTCCGCCGCCTGTCGCCACCACCAACACTAGCACCACAGCCGCTTCACTTGATCTGTCACAGGAGTTATTGACACATCATTTGGAAGAAATGAGTGATGCGCAACCATCATTGACAGAGGATGTAGATAATAGTGATCAGTCTCAGTCAGGCAGCATTACCGACATGGAGGTACGGTGTGATGATGATGATGATGATGATGTTGTACCCGCTGCTGCTTCCTTTCTTGATATTTCAGATACAAGTGAAGCGGTTAATGATGATGTGTCGGTGGATGTCACGTGGGTGCCTGCTAGAAGAGAAGAAGAAGAGGGGGAAAGTTCAGATGGGGAGACAGAGAGAAGGAGGAGGAGACGATTTGGAAGCATGGGGAGGTCATCTCAAGGAGCTAGTGGCACAGTCAGACAGCATGCATCGTCACCAGGGGTCAGCCAGACAGCACGCCGACACCCATCAACGCATGCTGTTGCCACCCCCAGAATGCCGTCATCGCAGAGCTCAGCAGTGTGGCATTTTTTTTGTGTGTCTGCCTCTGACAACAGCGATGCCATTTGCAACCTGTGCCAAAAGAAACTGAGTTGTGGGAAGTCCAACAGCCACCTAGGTACAACTGCTTTGCGAAGGCACATGGTCTCCCATCACAAAGGCCGATGGGAAGAACACATGAGTAGAAGCAGCACACAAAGTGAAAGCCGCCCTCCTCCTCCTGCTCCAGCATCTTCAGCCGTCAACCAGTGCTGTCCTCCTTGCCCCCTCTCAACCATCCTCCACTCAGTCTCTCTTACGTAGCAGTTCCTGGTCATCTGCCCACAGTCAGGTGTCTGTCAAGGACATGTTTGAGCGTAAGAAGCCAATTTCTCAAAGTCACCCCCTTGCCCGGCGTCTGACAGCTGGCTTGTCTGAACTCTTAGCCCGCCAGCTTTTACCATACAAGCTGGTGGAGTCTGATGCTTTCAAAAAATTTGTATCTATTGGGACACCGCAGTGGAAGGTACCTGGCAGAAATTTCATTTCACAAAAGGCAATCCCAAACCTGTACTCTGTTGTGAGAAAGGAAGTTATGGCATGTCTGGCACACAGCGTTGGGGCAAGGGTCCATATGACCACGGATAGCTGGTCTGCAAAGCATGGTCAGGGCAGGTATATCACCTACACTGCGCATTGGGAAAACCTGCTAATTCTGACAAGCATGGAATGCGTGGCTCTGCAGAAGAGTTGGTGACACCGCCACGACTTGCAGGCAGGTCTGCTGCTACCTCCTCTACTCCTCCTACTCCATCCTCTTCCATAACCTCTTCCTCGGCTGAGTCCTCTTCAACTTCTGCGTCTTGCTCCACATCTATGGCACCCCCCTAGCTCCTCAGGTACTATGCTACATCCCGGGTACGGCAGTGTCACGCCGTCTTGGGGTTGACTTGCCTGAAAGCGGAGAGTCACACCGCACCAGCACTCCTGACCGCCCTGAACGCACAGGTGGATCAGTGGCTGACTCCGCACCAACTGGAGATTGGCAAGGTTGTTTCTGACAATGGAAATAATTTGGTGGTGGCATTGAAATTGGGCAAGTTGACACATGTGCCGTGCATGGCACATGTGTGTAATTTAATTGTACAACGATTTGTCCATAAGTACCCAGGCTTACAGGACGTCCTGAAGCAGGCCAGGAAGGTGTGTGGCCATTTCAGGCGTTCCTACACGGCCATGGCGCACTTGTCCGATATCCAGCGTCGAAACAACCTGCCAGTGAGGCGCTTGATTTGCGACAGCCCGACACGGTGGAATTCAACACTCCTAATGTTTGACCGCCTGCTCCAACAAGTAAAAGCTGTTAATGAGTATTTGTATGACTGGGGTGCTAGGCCAGCCTCTGGGGAGCTGGTGATATTTTTTCCAAATTACTGGACGTTCATGCGCAATTGCTGTAGTCTCATGCGTCCTTTTGAGGAGGTGACAAACCTTGTCAGTCGCACCGAAGGCACCATCAGTGACATCATACCATTTGTTTTCTTCCTGGAGCGTGCCCTGCGAAGAATGCTGGATCAGGCAGTAGATGAGCGTGAAGAGGAAGCGGGAGAGTTGTGGTGTCCATCACCCCCGCAAACAGCCGAATCAGCATTGCTTGCTGGACCTGCGGCAATGCAGGAAGAGGATTGTGAGGAAGAGGAGTCAGAGGAGGAATGTGGCTTTGAGGAGGATGAGGAGGAGGAAGACCAAGCACAACAGTCATCCCAGGGTGCTCGTTGTTGTCACCTCTCTGGTACCCGTGGTGTTGTACGTGGCTGGGGGGAAGAAGATACCATCAGTGAGATCAGTGAGGAGGAGGAACGTGACATGATTAGCTCAGCATCCAACCTTGTTCAAATGGGTTCTTTCATGCTGTCGTGCCTGTTGAGGGGCCCTCGTATAAAAAAGCTGAAGGAGAACGACCTGTACTGGGTGTCCACGCTCCTCGACCCCCGGTATAAGCATAAAGTGCTTGAAATGATACCAAATTCCCGCAAGTCGGAAAGGATGGAGCATTTTAAGAATAAATTAAAAACTATGCTTTACACAGCGTATAAGGGTGATGTCACAGCACCATGGGAATGTAACAGGGGAAGGGATGAAATTAATCCTCCTCCTCCCACGACCATGGCGGCAAGGACCGGGCACTTTCCTGACGTCTTGTTGATGGAGGACATGCGTACCTTTTTAACTCCCATGCACCATCAGAGCCTTTCGGGATCCAGCCTTAGAGAAAGACTCAACCGACAGTTAGCAGACTACCTAGCTTTAACTGCGGATCTCGACACTCTCAGGAGCGATGGACCCCTTGACTACTGGGTGTGCAGGCTGGACTTGTGGCCTGAGCTATCCCAATTTGCAATGGAACTTCTGGCCTGCCCCGCTTCAAGTTTCCTGTCCGAAAGGACTTTTAGTGCAGCAGGAGGTTTTGTCACTGAGAAGAGAAGTCGCCTAGGTCAAAAAAGCCTTGACTATCTCACTTTTATAAAAATGAATGAGGGCTGGATCCCGAAGGGACTGACATTGGGCGATACATTTGAATAAAAAAGTCCTGATGATGAGATGAGCTGGCTTGGGCTACAACTGGTACACAGGCTGGCCTTTTTTTTTTGTTATAAAGCTGGAGGACTTGCTTGACTTATCCACCAACAAGTAGTGTTCAAGCCACAAGCTTTTAGGGCACTTTATAAATGTTTTACAAACATCAATTTTTCTGGCCGCTGCTACAGCAGTTGCTACAACAATACCCCAATTTTTCAGTCATTTGCATTCCGAATTTTTCTGGCCTCTGCTGCAGCTCTGTGGGTACAAAACTCAAATAAAAAAAATAAGGCACATAACACTAGTGATTAAACTGTTACGAATTGTACAACTTAACACACCACTCATATCTGGTGGACCATTAAATTGAACGCAAAATGCCACAAATTTGAAAGAGTAGGACCGACTAAGCATCTTTATCCATTTCTTGGTTGCTCTAAATTATCTCTGTGTTCCATCTATGCCATACCTGTACTCTATTGTGCAAAAGGGTGGCATATGTGGTGTTTCATGCTGTTGTGCCTGTTGCGGGTCGTGGCTCATGATATAAAAAGGCTGAAGGAGAACGACCTGTAATGGGTGCCCCATCCAGTTTTTAGAAAAATGTTCCTGGTTCCTCTCAATTATCTCTGGGTTTCTAAAATGGATGCCATACCTGTACTCGCTTGTGCAAAAGGATGGCATATGTGGTGGTGTTTCCTGCAGTTGTTTCTGTTGAGGGTGCTGGACCCTCTTATAAAAAAGCTGAAGGAGAACGACCTGGAGTGGGAGTCCAAGCATGGTTTTTGGGGCTATTTCACTTTTACAAACAATTATCTGTGGGTTTCACAAATCAATGCCGTACCAGTACTCTATTGTTCCAAAGTATGCCATATGTTCTCTTTCCTGCTGGTATTTTGTTTGAGGGTCCAGGACCCTCTTATAAAAAGGCCTAAGGAGAAAGAGGTGTACTGGGTGTCCACTCATTTTTTTTTCTATTTAACAATTGACCAAAATGATCTCTGGTTTTGTAAAATCAATGCTGTACCTGTACTGTATTGTTCAAAAGGATGCCATACGTCCTCTTTCCTGCTGGTGTTTTTTTTTGGGGGTCCAGGACCCTCTTATAAAAAGGCCTAAGGAGAAAGAGGTGTACTGGGTGTCCACTCATTTTTTTTTCTATTTAACAATTGACCAAAATGATCTCTGGTTTTGTAAAATCAATGCTGTACCTGTACTCTATTGTTCAAAAGGATGCCATACGTCCTCTTTCCTGCTGGTGTTTTTTTTTGAGGGTCCAGGACCCTCTTATAAAAAAGGCCTAAGGAGAAAGAGGTGTTCTGGGTGTCCACTCATTTTTTTTTTCTATTTAACAATTGACCAAAATGATCTCTGGTTTTGTAAAATCAATGCTGTACCTGTACTGTATTGTTCAAAAGGATGCCATACGTCCTCTTTCCTGCTGGTGTTTTTTTTTTAGGGTCCAGGACCCTCTTATAAAAAGGCCTAAGGAGCAAGAGGTGTACTGGGTGTCCACTCATTTTTTTTTTCTATTTAACAATTGACCAAAATGATCTCTGGTTTTGTAAAATCAATGCTGTACCTGTACTCTATTGTTCAAAAGGATGCCATACATCCTCTTTCCTGCTGGTGTTTTTTTTTTGAGGGTCCAGGACCCTCTTATAAAAAGGCCTAAGTAAGGAGAAAGAAGTGCACTGGGTGTCCATCGAATCATTTTTTTGATTCAAATTTCCATTTGCAAAAAATTATCTCTGGGTTTCTAAAATCAATGCCTTTCCTGTACTCTATTGTTCAAAAGGATGCCATATGTCCTCTTTCCTGCTGGTGTTTTGTTTGAGGGTCCTGGACCCTCTTATAAAAAGGCCTAAGGAGAAAGAATTGTACTGGGTGTCCATCCAATCATTTTTTAGATTCAAATTCACGGTTGCAACAAATTATCCCCGGGTTTCTAAAATCAATGCCTTTCCTATAATCTTTTTTTCACAAAGGATGCCATAAATCCTCTTTCCTACTGCTGGTTTTGTTGAGTGTCCTGGAGCCTCTGCTAAAAAGGCCTAAGGATAAATAAGTGTACTGGGTGTCTATTCAAAGTTTTTTTTAGATTTCCCGGTTGTAACAAATTTTCTCTGTGTTTCTAAAGTCAATGCCTTTCCTGTAATCTATTTTTCAAAAGGATGCCATATGTCCTCTTTCATGCTGTTGTTTCTGTTGAGGCTCTGGGACACTCTTATAAAAAGGCCTAAGGATAAAGAAGTGTACTGGATGTCCAATCAATGTTTTTTTCTATTTCCCGGGTCATATAACTGATCTCTGTGTTTCTAAAATCAATGCCTTTCCTGTAATCTAATTTACAAAAGTATGCCATATGTCCTCCTTCCTGCTGCTGGTTTTGTTGAGGGTCCTGGAGCCTCTGCTAAAAAGGCCTAAGGATAAAGAAATGTACTGGGTGTCTAATCTATGTTTTATTAGATTTCACCGTTGGAACAAATTATCCCCGGGTTTCTAAAATCAATGCCTTTCCTGTAATCTATTAGTCACAAGGATGCCATATGTCCTCTTTCATGCTGTTGTTTCTGTTGATGCTCCGGGAGCCTCTTCTAAAAAGGCCTAAGGATAAAGAAGTGTACTGGGTGTATAATCTATGTTTGTTTAGATTTCACGGTTGCAACTACAGGGAGTGCAGAATTATTAGGCAAGTTGTATTTTTGAGGATTAATTTTATTATTGAACAACAACCATGTTCTCAATGAACCCAAAAAACTCATTAATATCAAAGCTGAATAGTTTTGGAAGTAGTTTTTAGTTTGTTTTTAGTTATAGCTATTTTACGGGGATATCTGTGTGTGCAGGTGACTATTACTGTGCATAATTATTAGGCAACTTAACAAAAAACAAATATATACCCATTTCAATTATTTATTTTTACCAGTGAAACCAATATAACATCTCAACATTCACAAATATACATTTCTGACATTCAAAAACAAAACAAAAACAAATCAGTGACCAATATAGCCACCTTTCTTTGCAAGGACACTCAAAAGCCTGCCATCCATGGATTCTGTCAGTGTTTTGATCTGTTCACCATCAACATTGCGTGCAGCAGCAACCACAGCCTCCCAGACACTGTTCAGAGAGGTGTACTGTTTTCCCTCCTTGTAAATCTCACATTTGATGATGGACCACAGGTTCTCAATGGGGTTCAGATCAGGTGAACAAGGAGGCCATGTCATTAGATTTTCTTCTTTTATACCCTTTCTTGCCAGCCACGCTGTGGAGTACTTGGACGCGTGTGATGGAGCATTGTCCTGCATGAAAATCATGTTTTTCTTGAAGGATGCAGACTTCTTCCTGTACCACTGCTTGAAGAAGGTGTCTTCCAGAAACTGGCAGTAGGACTGGGAGTTGAGCTTGACTCCATCCTCAACCCGAAAAGGCCCCACAAGCTCATCTTTGATGATACCAGCCCAAACCAGTACTCCACCTCTACCTTGCTGGCGTCTGAGTCGGACTGGAGCTCTCTGCCCTTTACCAATCCAGCCACGGGCCCATCCATCTGGCCCATCAAGACTCACTCTCATTTCATCAGTCCATAAAACCTTAGAAAAATCAGTCTTGAGATATTTCTTGGCCCAGTCTTGACGTTTCAGCTTGTGTGTCTTGTTCAGTGGTGGTCGTCTTTCAGCCTTTCTTACCTTGGCCATGTCTCTGAGTATTGCACACCTTGTGCTTTTGGGCACTCCAGTGATGTTGCAGCTCTGAAATATGGCCAAACTGTTGGCAAGTGGCATCTTGGCAGCTGCACGCTTGACTTTTCTCAGTTCATGGGCAGTTATTTTGCGCCTTGGTTTTTCCACACGCTTCTTGCGATCCTGTTGACTATTTTGAATGAAACGCTTGATTGTTCGATGATCACGCTTCAGAAGTTTTGCAATTTTTTAGAGTGCTGCATCCCTCTGCAAGATATCTCACTATTTTTGACTTTTCTGAGGCTGTCAAGTTCTTCTTTGACCCATTTTGCCAAAGGAAAGGAAGTTGCCTAATAATTATGCACACCTGATATAGGGTGTTGATGTCATTAGACCACACCCCTTCTCATTACAGAGATGCACATCACCTAATATGCTTAATTGGTAGTAGGCTTTCGAGCCTATACAGCTTGGAGTAAGACAACATGCATAAAGAGGATGATGTGGTCAAAATACTCATTTGCCTAATAATTCTGCACTCCCTGTAATGATCTCTGTGTTTCTAAAATCAATGCCTTTCATGTAATGTAATTTTTTTAAAGGATGCCATATGTCCTCTTTCATGCTGCTGGTTTTGTGGAGGGTCCTGGAGCCTCTGCTAAAAAGGCCTAAGGATAAATAAGTGTACTTGGTGTATAATCCAAGTTTTTTGAGATTTCACGGTTGCAACTAATGATCTCTGTGTTTCTAAAATCAATGCCTTTCCAGAAATCTATTTTTCTAAAGGATGCCATATGTCCTCTTTACTGCTGCTGGTTTTGTTGAGGGTCCTGGAGCCTCTGCCAATATGGCCTAAGGATAAATAAGTGTACTGGGTGTCTAATCCATTTTTTTTTAGATTTCACGGTTGCAACAAATTATCTCTGGGTTTCTCAAATCAATGCCTTAAATGTAATCTATTAGTCACAAGGATGCCATATGTCCTCTTTCATGCTGTTATTTCTGTTGAGGCTCCGGGAAATTCTTCTAAAAAGGCCTAAGGATAAAGAAGTGTACTGGGTGTATAATCTATGTTTTTTTAGATTTCACGGTTGCAACTAATGATCGCTGTGTTTCTAAAATCAATGCCTTTCATGTAATCTAATTTTCTAAAGGATGCCATATGTCCTCTTTCATGCTGCTGGTTTTGTGGAGGGTCCTGGAGCCTCTGCTAAAAAGGCCTAAGGATAAATAAGTGTACTTGGTGTATAATCCAAGTTTTTTGAGATTTCACGGTTGCAACTAATGATATCTGTGTTTCTAAAATCAATGCCTTTCCAGAAATCTATTTTTCTAAAGGATGCCATATGTCCTCTTTACTGCTGCTGGTTTTGTTGAGGGTCCTGGAGCCTCTGCTAATAAGGCCTAAGGATAAATAAGTGTACTGGGTGTCTAATCCATTTTTTTTTAGATTTCCCGGTTGCAACAATTTATCTCTGGGTTTCACAAATCAATGCTTTAAATGCAATCTATTAGTCACAAGGATGCCATATGTCCTCTTTCCTTTTTTTTTTCTCTGTATTTCTGTTTATTTTAGAAAATGTAATGCACTTACAGGTTCACTAAGATTATGACTTTGCACACTGCCATTTTCCATGCAGCATTTTGACATGTCGTGTGATATGACTAGAAGATTGAAGAATGGTATGTTTTGAATCTGCTGAGCATAATAATAAAAAAAAAATTGATTTAACTTGAGTTAATAACTGAAGCAGGACTTCAGGAGTCAGGTGTGGTCGTAGGTAGTGGTTGTTGTTAGCAGATTATTTTTATTGCAAATTGCAATTGCCACAGCGTGCATAAAATGTGCGTCACTAGTCCAAATCTTACTTTTTTTTTTTCATTCAGGATTAGTTTGGGGTCCGGTGCAATATTGGAAACGCAAAAAACAGGTCTCCGTACCCGTTGATATAAGGGGTGACTACTAGTGCTTTTACCAGGCTCCTCTTGGATAGCCCCATAAAGTGTGACTATGAATCCCAAAAAGAAAATTAAATTAAGGTTGAAAAATAACTCCAAAGTAACTTGTAAGACCTGGAGCTCCTCAAACACACTTCCTACCGCAACAGCTATAGGCTCCGCCACACACAAATCTTAACTTTTTAATGCCAATTGATATTGCCACAGCTGGAACAACAGTAAATAACATGTGCGTCTCCGAAGCTGTTGTCGGATGTATACAAAAACACTGATAAAGTATTCCTTTAGGAGCGCAAAGAGATGGCTACCGGAACACTCCAGGAATTTCACAAGAGTGGCTGTATTGTGTTTCTGGTGATGTTTGAGACATCTGGGTAGTGTACAGGGAGGGCAAACATCCTCTCCATCTCTGTGCACCACAGGACAAAACATCCTTGTCATCCATAAGCACATGAAATTGCTGGCATTTTCGTTGCTTCAAGAAGTTAATTTTTTGTGGTGATAGTACAGAATTAAATAAACTTTGGTTTCCTACCATACTCAAGACAATCTTGTATTTCAAGCTTCGTACTTGCTGTGGGAAACAGTGGCCTATCCATACCAGGAAGATGATTTAGACAGAAGTAACAAGCTCTGCTTGCAAGTGACACATGTTTATCGTCAATCATCAAAGGGGTTGCGTGCAGAATATGGCTGATGGCCCCTTATTCACATGTTTGTCCAGAGCCACAACATTTGCAAACAGCCAGAAGAAAGGTCGGTTCTCACCAGCCTTAAGTTGAGCTTCATTTACCAAATGATGATATTCAAAAAAATAGACAAACAGTGGCTTCAATAACACATTTGCGATATGGATTCACCAGAGCAAGGTCATTGCAAGTACTAAGTTCCCACAATAACAAAATTAAAATGCCACAACTACGCAATCTTCACCTTCAGATTATTATTGTCACACTCCATTGTACTCCTATGCCCAGCTCCCTGCTCTTGTTTTTGTTGAGGGTCCTGGAGCCTCTGCTGAAAAGGCCTATGGATAATGAAGTGTACTGGGTGTCTGTTCAATGTTTTTATTTATTTCCCGGTTGCAACTAATTATCTCAGTGTTTCTAAAATCAATGCCTTTCCTGTAATCTATTATTCAAAAGGATGACATATGTCCTCTTTCATGGTGTTGTTTCGGTTGAGGCTCCGGGACCCTCGTATTAAAAAGGCCTGAGGATAAATAAGTGTAATGGGTGTCTAATCAATGTTTTTTTCTATTTCCCGGGTCATATAAATGATCTATGGGATTCTAAAATCAATGCCTTTCCTGTAATCTATTATTAAAAAGGATGACATATCTCCTCTTTCATGCTGTTGTTTTGGTTGAGGCTCCGGGACCCTCTTATTAAAAAGACCTGAGGATAAATAAGTGTAACGGGTGTCTAATCAATGTTTTTTTCTATTTCCCGGGTCATATAAATGATCTCTGGGATTGTAAAATCAATGCCTTTCCTGTAATCTATTATTCAAAAGGATGACATATGTCCTCTTCATACTGTTGTTTCGGTTGATGCTCCTGGACCCTCGTATTAAAAAGGCCTGAGGATAAATAAGTGTAACGGGTGTCTAATCAATGTTTTTTACTATTTCACGGTTGCAAATAATGATCTGTGGGTTTCTAAAATCAATGCCTTTACTGTAATCTATTATTCAAAAGGATGACATATCTCCTCTTTCATGCTGTTGTTTCGGTTGAGGCTTCGGGACCCTCGTATTAAAAAGGCCTGAGGATAAATAAGTGTAACAGGTGTCTAATCAATGTTTTTTTCTATTTCCCGGGTCATATAAATGATCTCTGGGATTCTAAAATCAATGCCTTTCCTGTAATCTATCATTCAAAAGGATGACATATCTCCTCTTTCATGCTGTTGTTTTGGTTGAGGCTCCGGGACCCTCTTATTAAAAAGGCCTGAGGATAAATAAGTGTAACAGGTGTCTAATCAATGTTTTTTTCTATTTCCCGGGTCATATAAATGATCTCTGGGATTGTAAAATCAATGCCTTTCCTGTAATCTATTATTCAAAAGGATGACATATGTCCTCTTTCATACTGTTGTTTCGGTTGATGCTCCTGGACCCTCGTATTAAAAAGGCCTGAGAATAAATAAGTGTAACGGGTGTCTAATCAATGTTTTTTACTATTTCACGGTTGCATATAATGATCTGTGGGTTTCTAAAATCAATGCCTTTACTGTAATCTTTTATTCAAAAGGATGACATATCTCCTCTTTCATGCTGTTGTTTCGGTTGAGGCTCCGGGACCCTTGAAATTAAAAAGGCCTGAGCATAAATAAGTGTAACGGGTGTCTAATCAATGTTTTTTTCTATTTCACGGTTGCAAATAAGGATCTGTGGGTTTATAAAATCAATGCCTTTCCTGTAATCTATTATTCAAAAGGATGACATATCTCCTCTTTCATGCTGTTGTTTCGGTTGAGGCTCCGGGACCCTCGTATTAAAAAGGCCTGAGGATAAATAAGTGTAACGGGTGTCAAATCAATGTTTTTTTCTATATCCCCGGTCATATAAATGATCTCTGGGATTCTAAAATCAATGCCTTTCCTGTAATCTATTATTCAAAAGGATGACATATCTCCTCTTTCATGCTGTTGTTTTGGTTGAGGCTCCGGGACCCTCTTATTAAAAAGGCCTGAGGATAAATAAGTTTAACAGGTGTCTAATCAATGTTTTTTTCTATTTCCCGGGTCATATAAATGATCTCTGGGGGCAATATCAACAAACATCTGGTCTAATATGAAGTATAATTGATGTTATCTGTGGAAGCTTTTTATCAGCACATGTGCAAGAAAGGAAGAGTTTCCCTAAAATTTGGTCTGGGAAGCCTTAATCTTCGTTTATGATAATGGTTTGGAGCTGCATCGACTGATTTGGCCACGGGGCAGGAGTAATTCCCTCTATACAAGTTGTGACATAATTCAAGCTACACATGCAACCACCTATATAAACATGGAGGATTTTTGTGACCAGGTGCAAGCCGCACTTTCAAATCTCGAGGACAAACTAGACTACTGCTTCCATGATTTGCTGATTACAGCTAAGAAACAGTGTGGAGAAGAGGTCAGTTCAGCATCTAAAATGGCCGCTACAACTGATAATACCACGCACGGCGAGGCTTTCCAGCTCAGAGCACGAGCCTCAACAGCAGTGATGCAGGCGTTATGGAGCCACTCGGAGCCTTCTTCACATGATTACCATATGGGTATAACAGCTAGCACCGCAGAGAGGAAGAGCTCAGCTTTATTAGCTTTGATGGGTAACGATGCTACTCCGTGGGGCAACATACGACAACCTGTCAGCACCTTACTATCTACGAGAGTGTTGCACCCTTCTACAGAGAGATGGACCCTTGGTCCTGAGCTGCTTATGGGGGCTATGGAGATTGCTGCGGACACGAACTACATCACAGGCCTACCGGAGACAGATAGCGTTATACAGCCGCTGTCTATCATGGTCACGCGCAAGCAGGGAGCTGGTGAGACAGATCTGAAGTTAATCCTGCCCTTACATACCAACCTTGAACCTCTATCACTGTTGTTAAAAATGAACTTTCAGCTGACAGATCACTTGTGTGCCCAGAAGCTGCAGGCAGTTAACTTGTCTACTTCTCACTTTGTTGAGGCAGCAGTTGGGTATGATTGTCCCTACTACTGCTCCTCTTGCGCAGTTGGAATTGGCTAAAGTTTCTTGGGTAGTGTTTGATAGGATTTTCTACCCCTTCTTGGACGTATACGTTTGGGTTGCTAATTTTGTGCTCACATCACAGATGACGACTGAAAAGTCCGATGCCTGACCCTCTTGTGAATATGTCCGTAACAGCTGGTTAATTTATTACGTTCATACTTGGACAAGGCATAGTTTTTCTATTAACACGTGCTTAATATGTTTTGTAATGCCTGATAAAACCGGATGTGAAGGGCTTTTGCTGCTGGAGAACTCCATATATTTTCACTCATACTTCTCAATTGACTGTTACGTTTCATACGGCACAATATAAATTGCTCATTCATGTTTTTCATTATCTTTCTAAAAACATCAAATACAGTGATAGAATTCATGCTCTGTGCATTATATGATCTATGCATACTATTAGGGACAAATGTATTAGAAAATGTAAGATATAGCTCTAGTTCAAGTTTGCTTCAATATTTCTGCAATGTATATGGATAGCACTGCGTTAGATTGTTATGCTAGTTCTATGTTTTGTAATGCTTGATAAAATCTTATGCATAAAAGTTTTTGGTTGGTGGTGAACTCCATACAGGGTTCCTCACACCTCCCAGTTTACTGTTACAACCCATAAGACACAATTTAAACTGTTCACTCAGGTTCATCACTATCTCCTCACAGATATAAACTACAGTGACAAAATCCATGCCCTATACATTTTATGCTATATACTTATTGTAAGGGTCACATGTATTAGAATATGTAAAGTATAGCTTTAGCACAAAAACCAATTCTCCACATCATGACAGTCTGTATAGGACATTAGCATTTATTTACTATAATAGGAGTGGAGTTCACGTCTCAATTACTGTAGCTGGCCTTTTAGTACTGGTATTGTTATGGGTACTACTAAGACTCCTAACATTAACGTTTCAATTGTATGCCCAACCTTATAATCTTTCTTTCAGTTGAATAGATAACTTATCTATACCAATTTTGAGTGTTATATCTTGTTGCAAATGATATTAATGGGTAATTCCTGCATCTTGTGAATAGGAAACTGTTTTCTCCCATATATTCAGAATCTAACAAATGGTTGACCACACTGCATATCCATTTCCTACTTTGGAAGCAGGTAATCTAAAAAGGACACCCCAAGTTGATATCATTGCTTACATTTAAATGCACTTCAATAGGGCTACTATTCAATAACATAAGCTTGCTTCAGATAGGTAACCTTTTCTTGGTATATCACTGACATCTGTCAAGGTTATACTTTCTAATCATTCTAAGTTGGAAAGTTTACTTTAGACACCCTAATTGTGAGTCAGGATGTTGCAGTGTACATGGATAATGTATGTTTACTTAGAAGGGTTCGGTATACTAATCTAGGCTTGTTCTGCTGGTTGCGGCCGGACCAGTGGAATTGGCATTATACGTAAATAATACAGAAGGGACTCCTCTCCTCCCTTTCCCGCTGGTACTTGTTGCCTGCGGGTCATACCCCTACTCCCTTTTCCCTTGTCGCCGGTAGATGGCATCTCCCCAGGAGAGGAGCTCCTCTAGAAGCCCTTTATATCTCGTTTTCTACTATGTTTCATATTATCTACCTTATATCTCATGTTACATACATCCTGATACTCTGCTATGAGAATAATTGTTCCAGAATGTAATCTGACCCGTATTATACACAAAAACCCAGGATACTTGAGCAGGTCTCTACGTAAGCGTATGTATAGAGTTCAGCTATAATGATGACAGCCTGGAAAGTTTGTAAACTCTAATAGAATCTATAGCTCCGTCCCCCACCCTTATAGCTATAATCCACTCCTATATTAGATGGATAAATAAGCGGTATTAACCCGCTACCAACATCACTTTGTCATAAGTTGCTCTTAGTCTTTTGTTTATCATGAAAATGAGGCTTTTTGCCCCCTGTTCACGTGTATCTAATAGGAGCAACTTGTTATTATTCCCTATAATTTGTCAATCCTTCAAAAATAAATACATCTCTATTATAATAAACGTATCACCCTATAGGAAGTATAATTTATCAGGGTTGTTTAAATTCTATCATTTTATTATGTATCTACATAGGAAACAAAACAAAATAGAAAAGAGGGAACGCCAGAACGTGATTATCTTATATTATACTAGAGACTTTAGGAATGTATAAGCCTGTGATGTATAATGTATTTACTCTTTGTATAATGTGTATTGTGCTTTAATTTTGTACTCCTGATATCCCTCAATAAAAAAACTTTGATTCTCAAAAAAAAAAAATGATCTCTGGGATTGTAAAATCAATACCTTTCCTGTAATCTATTATTCAAAAGGATGACATATGTCCTCTTTCATACTGTTGTTTCGGTTGAGGCTCCGGGACCCTCTTATTAAAAAGGCCTGAGGATAAATAAGTGTAACGGTGTCTAATCAATGTTTTTTTCTATTGCACGGTTGCAAATAATGATCTGTGGGTTTCTAAAATCAATGCCTTTCTTGTAATATATTATTCAAAAGGATGACATATGTCCTCTTTCATGCTGTTGTTTCGGTTGAGGCTCCGGGACCCTCGTATTAAAAAGGCCTGAGGATAAATAAGTTTAACAGGTGTCTAATCAATGTTTTTTACTATTTCACGGTTGCAAATAATGATCTGTGGGTTTCTGAAATCAATGCCTTTACTGTAATCTTTTATTCAAAAGGATGACATATCTCCTCTTTCATGCTGTTGTTTCAGTTGAGGCTCCGGGACCCTCGTATTAAAAAGGCCTGAGCATAAATAAGTGTAACGGGTGTCTAATCAATGTTTTTTTCTATTTCATGGTTGCAAATAATGATCTGTGGGTTTCTAAAATCAATGCCTTTCCTGTAATCTATTATTCAAAAGGATGACATATCTCCTCTTTCATGCTGTTGTTTCGGTTGAGGCTCCGGGACCCTCGTATTAAAAAGGCCTGAGGATAAATAAGTGTACCGGGTGTCTAATCAATGTTTTTTTCTATTTCCCGGGTCATATAAATGATCTCTGGGATTCTAAAATCAATGCCTTTCCTGTAATCTATTATTCAAAAGGATGACATATCTCCTCTTTCATGCTGTTGTTTTGGTTGAGGCTCCGGGACCCTCTTATTAAGAAGGTCTGAGGATAAATAAGTGTAACGGGTGTCTAATCAATGTTTTTTTCTATTGCACGGTTGCAAATAATGATCTGTGGGTTTCTAAAATCAATGCCTTTCTTGTAATCTATTATTCAAAAGGATGACATATGTCCTCTTTCATGCTGTTGTTTCGGTTGAGGCTCCGGGACCCTTGTATTAAAAAGGCCTGAGGATAAATAAGTGTAACGGGTGTCTAATCAATGTTTTTTACTATTTCACGGTTGCAAATAATGATCTGTGGGTTTCTAAAATCAATGCCTTTACTGTAATCTTTTATTCAAAAGGATGACATATCTCCTCTTTCATGCTGTTGTTTCGGTTGAGGCTCCGGGACCCTCGTATTAAAAAGGCCTTAGGATAAATAAGTGTAACGGGTGTCTAATCAATGTTTTTTTCTATTTCCTGGGTCATATAAATGATCTCTGGGATTCTAAAATCAATGCCTTTCCTGTAATCTATTATTCAAAAGGATGACATATCTCCTCTTTCATGCTGTTGTTTTGGTTGAGGCTCCGGGACCCTCTTATTAAAAATGCCTGAGAATAAATAAGTGTAACGGGTGTCTAATGAATGTTTTTTTCTATTTCAAGGGTCATATAAATGATCTCTGGGATGCTAAAATCAATGCCTTTCCTGTAATCTATTATTCAAAAGGATGACATATCTCCTCTTTCATGCTGTTGTTTTTGTTGGGGGTCCGGAACACTATTCTAAAAAGGCAGAAGGCCAGCTCTTTGCATACATGCCCACAGACTCTGTAACGCATGCCTCTTTTAGGGAGAGGTGCAGCCATAATGCAGGGTCAGAAACTCTGCCTGCAACTGTTATACTCGATTTTGCGAAAGGAAGTAAGCTTACCATGGTTCTCTGCACGCACGTATTGTTGTTATATTTTGGTGAGGGTAATCATGATGGCCATGTAGACCACCACCGAGAGTCCTGGAAGTAACAGGGATGAGATGAAAGAGCTAAGAATAGTAGAACTTGAAACAACAGAGTTAGCCATGGGTGTTTGTGCAAAACCGCTTGGCTTTTTTTTGGCTTTGGGTGCGGCTATTCATGCAGGCCATATAGAGCTGCCACCATTCGGTGTCGTATCAGCTATTAAACTAATAAGAACAGTACTACCAAAATACAGCCAATGAAGGGCCTTAGGAAGACTGAGCCAAGGTTGGATTGTAGTATTTGGTTAGGCTAATCATGATGGCCATGTAGACCACCACCGAGAGTCCTGGAAGTAACAGGGATGTGATGAAAGAGCTAAGAATAGTAGAACTTGAAACAACAGAGTTAGCCATGGGTGTTAGTGCAAAACCGCTTGGCTTTTTTTGGCTTTGGGTGCGGCTATTCATGCAGGCCATATAGAGCTGCCACCATTCGGTGTCGTATCAGCTATTAAACTAATAAGAACAGTACTACCAAAATACACCCAATGAAGGGCCTTAGGAAGACTGAGCCAAGGTTGGATTGTAGTATTTGGTTAGGCTAATCATGATGGCCATGTAGACCACCACCGAGAGTCCTGGAAGTAACAGGGATGATGAGATGAAAGTGCTAAGAATAGTACTACTTGAAACAACAGAGTTAGCCATGGGTGGTAATCCAAGACTGCTTGGATTTATTTTTGTATTGGGTGCGGCTAATCATGCAGGCCATATAGAGCTGCCACCATTCGGTGTTGTATCAGCTATAAAAATAATAAGAACTGTACTATCAAAATACAGACAATGAAGGGCCTATGAAGACTGAGCAAAGGTTGGATTGTAGTATTTTGTTCGGCTAATCATGATGGCCATGTAGACCACCCATAACAGGGATGAAAGTGCTAAGAATAGCACTAATTGAAGCAACCGAGTTAGCCATGGGTGTTAGTCTAAGACCACTCGGCTTTTTTTTTGGGTTTGGGTGCAGCTAATCATGAAGGCCAGATAGACCTGCCACCATTTGGTGTTGTAACAGGTATTAAACTGCAAAGAACAGTACTACTTAACACAACCGACTTACCATGGGTCCCAGAGCATATGTTTGGTTGTTATATTTTGTAAGGGTAATCATGCAGGCAATATAGACCTCCACCAATAGGGTGAGTATGAGTAACAGCTATTAAAATGCGAAGGACATTACTAATTAACACAACATAGTTACCATGGGTCGCATACCAAGAGCATATGTCTTATTATATTTTGTATGGGTAATCATCCAGGCCGTATAGACCTCACCAAATAGGGGGAGTTACAGAGATTAAAGTGCTAAGAATGGTAGTACTTAAAACACAACCTAGTTAAAATAGGTAGCAGACCGCATGTCTTATTATTATAATTTTTCAGGGTAATCTGGCAGGCCATATAGAACACTCCCGATAGGGGGGGGGGGGACAGGGATTAAAGTGCTAAGAAAAGTACTAATTAACACAAGCTAGTTGGGTCCAAGAACGCATGTTTAATTATTAGACTTTATTAGGGTAATTATATATCTAACAAATATATCTATTTCTCTTCTATCGATTCTATCTAACTATCAATCTATGTATATCTATCTATCCTATCTATCAATCTATCTTCTGTCCGGGATGTTTTGAGACAGCCACTTTGGGAATGTTAGTTGATTTAGGCCCATTATGGCTTAAAAGCAGACTCTGCATAAACTATGTAATTTTCCATGGGAGTTTTGCCAGGGATCCCCCTCCAGCATGCGACAGTCCAGGTGTTAGTACCCTTGAAACAACTTTTCCATCACTATTGTGGCCAGAAAGAGTCCTTGTAGGTTTTAAAGTTCGCCTGCCTATTGAATTCAATGGCGGTTCGCGACATCACTATACCTAACGTGCTCAAAAAGTTAACTTGTAGCAAACCATTGAATTCTTTTTATTTCTGTGCATACAACTCAAGTTTCTGGGAGACTGCCACAAGAAATTTTGTGAAACTTTAAAAAAAAAATCTATAAATTTTCTATCAATATATTTTTAATAGTTAAATATAAATCACAGGACTTATGATGGATGATAATGCACATTTTTCAAGGTTATACAAATATTAATGTCAAGTTTTAATGTGGATCTCTGCAGAATCAAAGCCAACTTTCAAACTCAGACAGAAATAGAAATAACACAAGTGACCTATTTTTATAGAGATCAAAATATCTTTGTGTTTCTGACTGCTATTGACTAATGTGCTATAATGAAATGATGAGATTAATATAAATAACTCAAGTGACATTGTTATGTTTGTGGAAAATTTCATATACCTATATGACACAGATCATATTTTATTATCATTTGAATAAATATGATATATTTATGGTGACATTAATTTAACTGCATGTCAGATGACTATGTGATGTCATAATTAATTAAACTGTCTACCTAGAAAAAGGGTGATGAAACATATAGACACACAGAACGAAAGCATATAAAAAATAATCCCATAAGTGCATATGTGTGTGTACAGTAGTGCAGATTATGGGCTACATTACAAGTGAAGTGCTAATTTACAACATTACAAGTTGCTGGTTATTGCTACCATGAGCTTGTTGTAGCAATTAGTCCCCCCAAAATTAACCAGAGGTCAGACCTATGGTTAAAGTGAAGGTCAATTTTCATCAATGAGTGCCCGGTTTTTAAAAATACTTTTTAAAACAGGGGCACTTTCATTGATGAAAATTAACATTGCACTGGATTTTAAGAAATACTTACCTTTTTCTCCTGCAAAACCGGATCGCCGATCTCAGCCTCAGTTCCTCTGTAGTGACGTCAGAAATGACAAAAACCGGCTTCCTCCAATCATGGCTTGCACCCCAGAGCGTCCAGCTCGTGATGCCTGGCTGTGATTGGAGGAAGCCAGTTTCGTCATTGCTGTTGTCTACAGCAGGAAGAAGAAGGAGGGAGATCGTCGATCCGGCTTTGCAGAAGTAAAAGGTAAGTATTTCTTAAAATCCAGTGCAATGTTAATTTTCATCAATGAAAGTGCCCCTGATTTTAAAAGTATTTTTAAAAACCGGGCACTCATTGATGAAAATTGACCTTCACTTTAATTTTATAAAAGTGCCTCAACTGCCCCCCCTCCCAAATATGTTTACTGCCATTTTATAAATACTGCAAAAATTGTAGATTTTTTTTTTTATTTACTGCACTATGCAGTTTTTGGAGCTAAAATTGGCAGCTGCAAAAATGGCATAAGAACGAGGCTTCCACTGGAGCCTATGGAAGATCACTCTCATGAGCTCAATGCTTCCGTGCAATGTGAACGCGAGGTTGCGTTCGCTTTGCACCTCACTTGTAATTTGTGTGCACTGGTATTACTAAATTGAGCACAAATTGTGGGAGAAATATTTTGCGCTAAACTTGTTATCTAGCCTTAAGTCTGTGATTCACTCCCAAAATGTTTTTTTTGCTTTCTGGCCAAATTGGTCAGTGTGTTTTCCAAGTGATTACAATGCAAAATCTATTCATTTTTTAAATACCTGCAGTCATGAATGCCTCTAAAGTAGAAACGTTCCTGAAAACGACTTTTCATGTGTTAAGCATTCGTTTTTGGGATAGGAACTGGGGGGTCACCCGAACAGATATATACAATAGCCCATTCACACATCAGTTTGTGCTCTTAAATTAAAGCGTTGGTTTACTGTTGAAGGGAAATGCTCATTTACATGTGTGAGATTTACCTATTGCAATCCGAATCCATCCTTCCAACTGCAGAACCATCTGAATTTCAATTGTATGTAGGCATTATGAGCAAATTTGGTATGATTACTGGGTTACTATATTGACTATTTTAATTCTTTCAAGTATTGTTTTTAACAATTTCTACATGTATTGATTGGTAAAGCACTATTTCCTGTTTTGAGTGAGCTGACAAGAAAAAGAAGACTATGGGTTTCTATTACATGGACTTGTAATATCTTTATATACTGGATTTCAACACTGCTGAAACTGTGTGTATATCTATCTATCTATCTATCTATCTATATACAGGGAGTGCAGAATTATTAGGCAAGTTGTATTTATGAGGATTAATTTTATTATTGAACAACAACCATGTTCTCAATGAACCCAAAAAACTCATTAATATCAAAGCTGAATAGTTTTGGAAGTAGTTTTTAGTTTGTTTTTAGTTATAGCTATTTTAGGGGGATATCTGTGTGTGCAGGTGACTATTACTGTGCATAATTATTAGGCAACTTAACAAAAAACAAATATATACCCATTTCAATTATTTATTTTTACCAGTGAAACCAATATAACATCTCAACATTCACAAATATACATTTCTGACATTCAAAAACAAAACAAAAACAAATCAGTGACCAATATAGCCACCTTTCTTTGCAAGGACACTCAAAAGCCTGCCATCCATGGATTCTGTCAGTGTTTTCATCTGTTCACCATAAACATTGCATGCAGCAGCAACCACAGCCTCCCAGACACTGTTCAGAGAGGTGTACTGTTTTCCCTCCTTGTAAATCTCACATTTGATGATGGACCACAGGTTCTCAATGGGGTTCAGATCAGGTGAACAAGGAGGCCATGTCAATAGATTTTCTTCTTTTATACCTTTTCTTGCCAGCCACGCTGTGGAGTACTTGGACGCGTGTGATGGAGCATTGTCCTGCATGAAAATCATGTTTTTCTTGAAGGATGCAGACTTCTTCCTGTACCACTGCTTGAAGAAGGTGTCTTCCAGAAACTGGCAGTAGGACTGGGAGTTGAGCTTGACTCCATCCTCAACCCGAAAAGGCCCCACAAGCTCATCTTTGATGATACCAGCCCAAACCAGTACTCCACCTCCACCTTGCTGGCTTCTGAGTTGGACTGGAGCTCTCTGCCCTTTACCAATCCAGCCACGGGCCCATCCATCTGGCCCATCAAGACTCACTCTCATTTCATCAGTCCATAAAACCTTAGAAAAATCAGTCTTGATATATTTCTTGGCCCAGTCTTGACGTTTCAGCTTGTGTGTCTTGTTCAGTGGTGGTCGTCTTTCAGCCTTTCTTACCTTGGCCATGTCTCTGAGTATTGCACACCTTGTGCTTTTGGGCACTCCAGTGATGTTGCAGCTCTGAAATATGGCCAAACTGGTGGCAAGTGGCATCTTGGCAGCTGCACGCTTGACTTTTCTCAGTTCATGGGCAGTTATTTTGCGCCTTGGTTTTTCCACACGCTTCTTGCGACCCTGTTGACTATTTTGAATGAAACGCTTAATTGTTCGATGATCACGCTTCAGAAGCTTTGCAATTTTAAGAGTGCTGCATCCCTCTGCAAGATATCTCACTATTTTTGACTTTTCTGAGCCTGTCAAGTCCTTCTTTTGACCCATTTTGCCAAAGGAAAGGAAGTTGCCTATCTAGTTTGCTTCATTCTCTTGGTATCCTTTGTTGAAAAAGCAGCAAAGCACTACTGGTAGCTAGTTAATGCATTAGGTGAGCCAATAACATGATGCATACATGTGCAGTCTCCAATCAGCAACTCCTGAGCCTACCTACGTATACTTTGAACAAATTCACATGCTCTTTCTGAATTATGAAAGAAAAAAAATATGTGTTATGTCCCTTTCAAGAAGCAAATCTTTGTGAATTATTCTTTATGTGTCATGCATGGAAGTGAACAGACGTCCCCAGCTTACTAGGCAGTTGCTCAGCCTTTACTTCATGTTCTATTTGCCAACATATTGAGCTATCTATGGGTGTGTTTGTTCCTACAGTTGTTTTTCTGTGTATTCTGACCTCAGATTGTTTACTAGCCTTTCTTTTGCCTTGCTGCTCATGTGATTTTGACCTGTATAGTGACTGACTATTCAAGTTCCTTCTAATTGCAAGGGGGTCTCAGGTGTACAGTGTTCTTTAGATCATTCCATAGGTTTTTCATGGGATTGAGCTTTGGGCTCTGACTGGGTCAAAACTTTATATTCCTTTTCTGAAGCCTTGCTTGGTCAACTTGTATTTTTGCTTTGGGTCATTGTCATGTTGGAAGTGGAAATTCCTCTTCATCTGACAGGGTCCAGCAGGTATATCCTCAATATTAGAACTTATAAAACAAGAGACTAATTTTTAAATTCCAAAATGCAAATGTTAAATAGTGTTATATCTAAATTATTTCCTTTTTCAGGACACTGTCTACTTGCAAAAGAAGGGAACAGCCATGGGCTCCAGTGTGGCCCCTTCATATGCCAACATTTTCGTCAGTCAATTTGAAAAGAGATATGTATATACCAATGTGATGTTCCAATAGAATGCGAGCTCAATCTGATTGGCTGATTGGATCAGCCAATCAGATTGAACTTGATTCTGATTGGCTGATTCCATCAGCCAATCAGAATATTCCTACCTTAATTCCGATTGGCTGATAGAATCCTATCAGCCAATCGGAATTCGAGGGACACCCTCTTGGATGACGTCATTTAAAGGAACCGTCATTCGTCGTTCAGTCGTCGGCCAGGATGGATGTTCCGCGTCGGAGGTCTTCAGGATGCTGCCGCTCCGCTCCTGATGGATGACGATAGAAGATGCCTCTTGGATGAAGACTTCAATCGGATGGAAGACCTCTTCTGCCCCGCTTGGATGAAGACTTCTACTGGATGGAGGACCTCTTCTTGCTCCGCTTGGATGAAGAATTTGGCTCGGCTGGGTGAAGACGACTCAAGATAGGAAGATCTTCAGGGGCTTAGTGTTAGGTTTATTTAAGGGGGGTTTGGGTTAGATTAGGGGTATGTGGGTGGTGGGTTGTAATGTTGGGGGGGTATTGTATGTTTTTTTTTTACAGGCAAAAGAGCTGAACTTCTTGGGGCATGCCCCGCAAAGGGCCCTGTTCAGGGCTGGTAAGGTAAAAGAGCTTTGAACTTTAGTAATTTAGAATAGGGTAGGGCATTTTTTTTATTTTGGGGTCTTTGTTATTTTATTAGGGGGCTTAGAGTAGGTGTAATTAGTTTAAAATTTTTGTAATATATTTCTAATGTTTTTAAATATTTTTTTATTTTTTGTAACTTAGTTCTTTTTTATTTTTTGTACTTTAGTTAGTTTATTTCATTGTATTTATTTGTAGGAATTGTATTTAATTTATTTATTGATAGTGTAGTGTTAGGTTTAATTGTAGATAATTATAGGTATTTTATTTAATTAATTTATTGATAGTGTAGTGTTAGGTTTAATTGTAACTTAGGTTAGGATTTATTTTAAAGGTAAATTTGTAATTATTTTAACTATTTTAGCTATTAAATAGTTCTTAACTATTTAATAGCTATTGTACCTGGTTAAAACAAATACAAAGTTACCTGTAAAATAAATATTAATCCTAAAATAGCTATAATATAATTATAATTTATATTGTAGCTATATTAGGATTTATTTTACAGGTAAGTATTTAGCTTTAAATAGGAATAATTTATTTAATAAGAGTTAATTAATTTCGTTAGATTTAAATTATATTTAAGTTAGGGGGGTGTTAGTGTTAGGGTTAGACTTAGCTTTAGGGGTTAATACATTTATTAGAATAGCGGTGAGCTCCAGTCGGCAGATTAGGGGTTAATAATTGAAGTTAGGTGTTGGCGATGTTAGGGAGGGCAGATTAGGGGTTAATACTATTTATTATAGGGTTAGTGATGTGGATTAGGGGTTAATAACTTTATTATAGTAGCAGTGCGGTCCGCTCGGCAGATTAGGGGTTAATAAGTGTAGGCAGGTGGAGGCGACGTTGAGGGGGGCAGATTAGGGGTTAATAAATATAATATAGGGGTCGGCGGTGTTAGGGGCAGCAGATTAGGGGTACATAGCTATAATGTAGGTGGCAGCTCTTTGCGGTCGGCAGATTAAGGGTTAATTATTGCAGGTAGCTGGCGGCGACGTTGTGGGGGGCAGGTTAGGGGTTAATAAATATAATATAGGGGTCGGCGGTGTTAGGGGCAGCAGATTAGGGGTACATAAGTATAATGTAGGTGGCGGTCGGCAGATTAGGGGTTAAAAAAAAATTATTTGAGTGTTGGCAATGTGGGGGGGCCTCGGTTTAGGGGTACATAGGTAGTTTATGGGTGTTAGTGTACTTTAGAGTACAGTAGTTAAGAGCTTTATGAACCAGCGTTTTCCCAGAAAGCTCTTAACTACTGACTTTTTTCTGCGGCTGGAGTTTTGTCGTTAGATTTCTAACGCTCACTTCAGCCACGACTCTAAATACCGGAGTTAGAAAGATCCCATTGAAAAGATAGGATACACAATTGACGTAAGGGGATCTGCGGTATGGAAAAGTCGCGGCTGAAAAGTGAGGGTTAGACCCTTTTTTGAATGACTCCAAATACCGGCGGTAGCCTAAAACCAGCGTTAGGAGCCTCTAACGCTGGTTTTCACGGCTACCGCCAAACTCCAAATCTAGGCCTTAGATACTATAGTGTACAAAAAAGGTAATACATTTATTACTGACTTATACAACAAACCTACTGACCGCAATACATTATTACATTTTGACAGTTTTCACCCTAAGCAGGTTTTTGCCTCAATTCACAAAAGTCAATTTGTGAGGACTCTGAGAAATGTGAAGGATAAAGATCTGCAAACAGATTGGAACAAATGGCTGAATAATTTAAACAAAGGGGATATCCAAAGTCCTTAGTAACTAAATGTAAACAGGAGGTGGTAATGGGGAAAGAAGAAGGCAATTTAATGATTAAAGGGACAGTCTAGTATAAATTAAACTTTCATTATTCAGATAGGACTTTTAATTTTAGCCAACTTTCCAATTTACTTTTATCATCAAATTTGTTTTTTTCTCTTGGTATTCTTAGTTTAAACTAAACATATGTAGGCTCATATGCTAATTTCTAAGCCTTTGAGGGCTGCCTCTTATCACAGGCTTTTTAAATCTCTTTTCAGCACAAAGAGACAGAAAGTACATGTGGGCCATATAGCTAAAACTGTGTTCAGGTACAGATAGTTATTTAAGATTGAGCACAACACAATGCTAAATTTAAGACAATAGATAATAAACAATCACAGTCATGTGATCAGGGGGCTGGAAGAAAGTTCTTAGATACAAGGTTATCACAGAGGTAAAAAGTATATTAATATAACTGTGTTGATTATGCAAAACTGGGGAATGGGCAATAAAGGGATTATCTATCTTTTAAAACAATAACAATTCTATGGTAGACTGTCCCTTTAAGTATAACAAAAAAGATCAGGTTGTATTTATAACAGAACACAATACGGTTAGTGAGAAAATCTTTAGAATCATCAAAAAACATTGGTATTTGTTAAACAAATACAATCCACACATTAGTGAATTCCAACATCCCCCCATACATGCATATAAGAGGGTAAAAAACCTAAGAGACACGCTTGTAAAAGCAGATTTGGGAACAAGGAAGGAACAACAAATTAATTATTTGACCATCCCTAAGAAGGGCTCTTATCCCTGCCTGCATTGGCACAATGCAATTCTATGATTAAAGGAAAATTTATAGCACAAGTAAATTACAGGAAAAAGTGAGAGATAAATGGCTTCTATACATGTAACACTGACCATGTAGTCTATCTGTTGAAATGCCCATGTGGGCGGGCTATGTAGGGGAAACAATACGCCCCATCAAAGATAGAATCAGTGCACGTAAGTTTTCTATTAGGTTTGAAGACAAGTCCCTTCCAGTCTCTGCCCATTTTATTGAAGCTGGACATTCAGTAAGCCAATTTAGGTTTCAAATTATAGACCATATCCCAAAACCTATAAGGGGAGGAGATAGGGAACTACTGTTGAAAAGGAAAGAGGTTTGGTGGATAAAAAAACTTAAGGACACAACATCTATAGGATTAAATAGGGATTATGATTTACATTTGTTTTTATAATTGTTCTAAATCTATATTTATATTTAGGTAATTTTTATTGGCTGTAATAGAGGTTTTTAATAGTTTAATGTATTGTCTCTATAATCCATAACATCATTCTACCCCTTTAAATTTGAAAACAATAAAGAGAGAAAAAAAAGTTTGTTTAAATTAAGTAAAAAATATATCTCACCCACTAGATGGCGTTAGCCAATGTGAAATGTGCTCATTATTAAGAATAAACAGGTGTAACAATTAATCACTATACAGGTGCTATATAAGGGTTTGAATGTTAGTATACTATAGCATGACTAAGGATCAGATGGATCCGAAATGTTGCTGCTTTTTGTCTTCTATGTCACAGTGTTGATCCTATGTGATCACCAAAAACGAGCAAGCACCATGAGATTATATGGAAAATACCCCACAACAAGTTTTTCTCTTGCAAGATGTATCGAGTCCACGGATTCATCCAATACTTGTGGGATATTCTCCTTCCCAACAGGAAGTGGCAAAGAGAGCACCCACAGCAGAGCTATCTATATAGCCCCTCCCCTAACTCCACCCCCCAGTCATTCTCTTTGCCTGCTCTAAGCAATAAGGAAGGGTAAAGTGATTGTGGTTACAAAGAAAGGTTCTACAAGCATTGGTGCCTTCCATTTAGGTACCTGTCTTGTCCCTCCCTTCATCCGTGTCCTAAAGCTTTGGTATTGGTATCCCACAAGTATTGGATGAATCCGTGGACTCAATACATCTTGCAAGAGAAAACAGAATTTATGCTTACCTAATAAATTTCTTTCTCTTGCGATGTATTGAGTCCACGGCCCGTCCTGTCTATTTAAGACAGGTAGTATTTGTTATTATAAAACTTCAGTCACCTCTGCACCCTATAGTTTCTCCTTTTTTCTTCCTAGCCTTCGGTCGAATGACTGGGGGGTGGAGTTAGGGGAGGAGCTATATAGACAGCTCTGCTGTGGGTGCTCTCTTTGCCACTTCCTGTTGGGAAGGAGAATATCCCACAAGTATTGGATGAATCCGTGGACTCGATACATCGCAAGAGAAAGAAATTTATCAGGTAAGCATAAATTCTGTTTTCTTGATACTTGTTGTGGGGTATTTCTATGTGACCAAGGCCTCCATGTGGGGTCAAAACGTTATGGTTTTTTTTGTATTAAACAGTAAAAGTGTTTATATAATCTCATGGTGCGAGCTCCTTTTTGATGATCACATTGGACCAACACCGGATCCTGGTCTTCAAATATCCTGTTTTTAAACATTTAATAGAGCTGCGCACAGAGTGGATGATAGTGCTGGTGAGTGCTGATCTTTTTGTATAAATATATATATATACTACAATCAAATCTTCAGATCAACCCATTGGAAGCCAATTGCCTGGGTGCGGAAATGCAATAAATATATCCTCCAAAGAATGCACTCTCAGGGCTTTCACAAAAGAAACACAATTTATTGAACGTTTTCGGAGATCAACTCTCCTTCATCAGAATAACAACAGTTATTTATAACATAAAGAATGAAAAATACATAAAATAGTTGCACAATAAATCAAGCTTTATAGAATTTCACAAAATATAATATATTTTATTTTGTTTTACTTTTACACAGTTCTCAAATTTATTTTGACAAATGTATTCATTATTATTAGTTCATATAAATATGTATTTGTTTTTTAACAAGCTTGTTGTTGACAATCATCTTACAGTTGTAAGGACATCCATCTCTTATTTGAAATGGAGGATTTCACTATTTCAATTGAGGGATCTTATGATATATTTTTATGTTGGTGGGGTAATTAAATCCTCTTAAAATCACCAGAAACCCCTACATAGAGACAAATGTTGTGATGCAGCTGTCATTGGAAAATGCTGGATTGTTGCTTTGAAATAATATAGTATCACTTAATACTTATATGGGGCCCTGTTTACCAAGGGCTAGCTGGTGATGGTATTGCACCAGAGCATTATGCAATGCTAAATGTGGGCAGTGTATACTGCCGGCACGCAGCAAGGCCAGATGGACAAGTCCAGACATTAATAAATGGGGGCCATGGACATGATATCCTTTTAAAGGGACATTATACACTCATTTTTTCTTTGCATAAATGTTTTGTAGATTATCTATTTATATAGCCCATAAAGTTTGTTTTTTTTAAATTAATGTATAGTTTTGCTTATTTTTAAATAACATTGCTCTGATTTTCAGACTCCTAACCAAGCCCCAAAGTTTTCTGTGAATACGCTCGACTACCTACTCCAGCTTGCTCCTGTTTGTGTAAAGGGTCTTTTCATATGCAAAAGAAGGGGGAGGGGGGGGAGTGTCTTATTTGTCACTTGCAGTGGGCTTTCCAGCTACCTTTTCAACAGAGCCAAACTGACAGCTTCTAAGTAAGTTTTTAAACAGTTTTATACTGGATTTTTATATCAGTATCTGTGCATCTTATTCTTTACAGTAGTGTCTATTACATGCAGTTATATGAAAATGAGTGTATACTGTCCCTTTAAATGTTGGGATTTTTTCTTTCAAATGAATGGTCTTTAATATATTCATATGGTAAGTAGGGATGGGCGAATGTGTAAATTTCCAAATTTGAATGTTATATCGAATGTTATTACTAAAATTCGAATTACAAATCTTAAAAATTCTATAATCGAATGCTATTTACAGTTTTCGAATGTCACTTTCGAATTTGAATGTTTATAATTAGATCGAATGTCCACATTCGAAATTTCAAATTTAACATTCTATTTAACAGATACTATTCAGAAGTTCAATAGTTCATGTGGTAGGGAATCTAGTAAATTGATACATAATAGATACAAATATATCAATTTGAATGTTTCTATTTTGATCGAATATTACATTTAAATAAAGCATTATAGAAATACTATTACAAATATATAAATTCAAATTTTTCGAATTCGAATATTGCATAATTTTAATATTACATTTAAAGAAAGAATTAGAAATACTATTACAAATATATCAATTTGAATTTTTCAAAACTAATATTATTTTTGAATGTTATCGTAAAATTTGAGATTGAACATTCGAAAATCGAATGTTAGAATGTTATGTAAGCATTCAAAATTCGGTTCGAATTAACGAATGAGTTAAAATTCGTTTCATTTTTCGAATGTTGCAAAACATTCGCCCATCCCTAATAGTCAGGTTAAAATAAAATCAGGTAAAGTATTTATCATTGTAAGGCCAATCAGTTGGCAGCTGAATGGACAAAGGAAATGTATTTGAAAAATGAGAATTGCTGCTTTCAATTAAGGATTCTCAAGTGTATCTGAATATTGTGGGGGGCATGTTTCACTACTACCCTGATAATATTTCATATGCCCATATATCTCTCAGATGATCCCTATTTGCAATGGTGATTAGCTGAGGTTAAGAAGGGGGCTTGATTTCAGCCCACTCAAATGAACAATGCTTTAAGTGAAGCTGCAGTTTACAGTTATTTTTGCAGTAATCATCGGCCTCTTCCAGGGGAATGTAACCCTTATTTGAAAGACAGGCATCCCCTTCTTCCTTTTATTACTCTAGGCCTTTTAAAGTCCTCACCTCAACTGCAGACTAAGTAACTTGTTCCTCTGTGACATCATCACTCATGTACAACATGTCTTTCTCTGTTCTAAAGCAGTTAATATATTTGATATATGTTGTGTGAATATTGAATAACATGTAGGATGTAATGTGCAGCATCTTCAGCAAAGACTAAGGGTTAGATTAACAGTAAAGGGAAATCAATAGCTCAGGGTGGTTTAACTTGTAAAAATAAACAGTTAAGAGGGTGCTATAAAGCAAAAGAGTATGCTCAAGAAATGGTAATTTTAAAAACCTTTTCATGGACTTTTATAAATATTAAATTTAACCAGTAGAACAAAATAAAATAAAATATATGCAGAGCAGAAATAGACTTACAAAATGTTAATTTTCAAACGGGAATGGGTTTATCCCTAATTTATTAACATACACTTCAGGACAACAATACCCAATAAAACTAATTGAATGTATTTCTAAAGATGATAATATATAGTAAAATTCTATGACACACAATTTATTCTCATTTCATATGTGTTAAAAATGCCTAAAAGTGGGTTAATCCCTAAGTTCCTAGTGCACTTCTAAATGATAATATACAATTGAGTTAATTCGATAATACACAAATCATAAAATGCCGATATCTTCCAATCTTCTAAAACATGTATACTTCTCTAATACAACCTAACACACTAAAAACCTAGAAAAAAACTAAAAATGGGGACATATCCCCAAACGTGAATGAGAAGTGGATACTGAGTTTTTCACCACCAAAAAAAATGTTCCAAATCAGAAACCACTATAACAAACGTTCAAGCGGACATAGATCCAGTTTCTTGCGACACAATAGTGTCAATATGCAATCTCAGGCAATATGTATCCGATGCTGTCGCAATCACACAATAATCCCTTTACCTCTGTCCGTGCATGGACCGGCTGGTGGATACGTCACATTTTGCGTGGATGTTTCTTATACTTGTGCAAGTTACCGAAGTTCATGTAAATGGCTACCTTCAGGGGGTCCTCTCAGCTTCTGCACTTCAGTACATCTAGTACGCAGGGTCCCAACCTTCTCCTTAGGTTGCCTCCTTTTGTTCCACTCACACAAAGTGGATGTTGTTTTCAGAGCTGCTTGTTAGAATCAGATTCACTGACACCGCATTTTGAAGGCATATTATGAATTTTTTATTATTGAATTAACTCAATTGTATATTATCGTTTAGAAGTGCACTAGGAACTTAGGGATTAACCCATTAACTTTTAGAGGCCTACTTATCAAACCGTCAACTTACTTGCATTCGACGGCACCAATACGCTCGCCTGACATTGCCTAACATCGCGGCCGCTGACCTGAATATGCTCTCCATATTTATATCAAAAGCTGTCAAAAAGCCGCGCACCAAGTACGGGGCGATGAACAGTGGACTGTTGTTAACTAAACAGTCATCGATCTCGCTGCTCTTCGGCTTTTTCACAGCTTTATTTTTATACTGTCACTAAACACTGCCACTATACTAAAATGTTTAACCTCTATCCCGCCGCTCCCGGAGCCCACCACAACTCTAATAAAGTTATTAACCCCTATCCCGCCGCTCCCGGAGCCCACCGCAACTCTAATAAAGTTATTTACCCCTATCCAACTGCTCCCGGCCCCAACCGCAACTAACTAAAAGTATTAACCCCTGGCCTCCAACATCACTACCACTTACTAAACCTATTAACCCCTAAACCACCAGCCCCCCACATCTCCATAAACTAAATTAAACTATTAACCCCCTAAACCTAACAACCCGTTAACTTTACATTAAATATTAACTCATCCCTATCTTATAATAAATTTAAACTTACCTTTAGTTTTAAATTAAACTATATTAAATTATTAATTAACCTACCCTAACTGTTATACTAAAATTACATTAAACTATATTAAACTAATAATTAATCTACCCTAACTGTTATACTAAAATTACATTAAACTATATTAAACTAATAATTAATCTACCCTAACTGTTACACTAAAATTACATTAAACTACAAATTAAGTTAACTATATTATATATTTAAACTATTAACCCCCTAAACCTAACAACCTGCTCACTTTACATTAAATATTAACTCATCCCTATCTTATAACAAATTTAAACTTACCTTTAGATTTAAATTAAACTATATTAAACTATTAATTAACCTACCCTAACTGTTATACTAAAATTACATTAAACTATATTAAACTAATAATTAATCTACCCTAACTGTTATACTAAAATTACATTAAACTATATTAAACTATTAATTAATCTACCCTAACTATTATACTCAAATTACATTAAACTATATTAAACTAATAATTAACCTACCCTAAGTATTATACTAAAATTACATTAAACTATATTAAACTAATAATTAATCTACCCTGTTACACTAAAATTACATTAAACTACAAATTAAATTAACTATATTATATATTTAAACACCTAACCATACTCAAATAATTTAAATCTACAATAAAAAATTACAAAGTTACAAAAAACTAACAACTAAGTTGCAAAAAATAACAAACACTGAGTTAAAAAAAAAATAAACACTAAGTTACACAAAATAAAAAAGAAATGATCAAATATTTAAACTAATTACACCTAATCTAATGAAATGCCCTTTTAAGGGCAATGCCCATCCAAATGCCCTTTTCAGGGCAATTGGGAGCTTAGGTTTTTTTAGTTAGGTTTTTATTTGGGGGGTTGGTTGTGTGGGTGGTGGGTTTTACTGTTGGCGGGGTATTTGTATTTTTTATTTACAGGTAAAAGAGCTGATTTCTTTGGGGCAATACCCCGCAAAAGGCCCTTTTAAGGGCTATTTGTAGTTTATTGTAGGTTAGGGTTTTTTTATTTTGGTGGGGCTATTTTATTTTTATAGGGCTCTTAGATTAGGTGTAATTAGTTTAAATATTTGATAATTTCTTTTTTATTTTGTGTAACTTAGTGTTTATTTATTTTTTTTGTAACTTAGTATTTGTTATTTTTTGCAACTTAGTTGTTAGTTTTTTGTAACTTTGTAATTTTTTATTGTAGATTTAAATTATTTGAGTAGGGTTAGGTGTTTAAATATGTAATATAGTTAATTTAATTTGTAGTTTAATGTAATTTTAGTATAACAGTTAGGGTAGATTAATTATTACTTTAATATAGTTTAATGTAATTTTAGTATAATAGTTAGGGTAGGTTCATTATTAGTTTAATATAGTTTAATTTAAATCTAAATTTAAATTTATTATAAGATAGGGATGAGTTAATATTTAATATAAAGTTAGCGGGTTGTTTGGTTTAGGGGTTAATAGTTTAATTTAGTTTATGGCGATGTGGGGGGCTGGTGGTTTAGGGGTTAATAGGTTTAGTAAGTGCTAGTGATGTGGGAGGCCAGGGGTTTAGGGGTTAATACATTTATTTAGTTGCGTTGGGCTTCGGGAGGGGCGGGATTGGGGTTAAGAACTTTATGTAGGTGGCGGCTGTGTAGGGGGCAGCAGATTAGGGGTGTTTAGACTCGGGGTACATGTTAGGGTGTTAGGTGTAAACATAACTTTTATTCTCCCATAGGAATCAATGGGATATCAGGCAGCAGCGAACATGAGCTTTCGCTGCTTTCAGACTCCCATTGATTCCTATGGCATCTGCCGCCTCCAGGGCAGCGGATTGAAAACCAGGTACGCTGGAACGGAATAGTGGCGAGCGTACCTGGTAGGTATTTGTTAACTAGCAAAAGTAGTCAGATAGTGCCGAATTTGCATTCGGAACATCTGTAATGATGTAAACATTGATCTGTGTCGGACTGAGACCGGCGGATCGTATGTTACATCACAGATTTCAACTTTTGCTGGTCTGTAGGCTTTGATAACTAAGGGGAATCAGGCTCTCCACAATTATGCTGAGGAATTCCAGCAAATTTGCGGTTGATGGCTTGATAAGTAGGCCTCAAAGGCATTTTTTAATGCATATGAAATGAGAATGAACTGTATGAATTGTGTGTCATAGAATATTACTATATATTATCATCTTTTGAAATACATTAATTTAGTTTTATTGAGTAAATATATTTCTGCTCTGCATATATTTTATTTTGTTCTACTGGTTATATATATATATATATATATATATATATATATATATATAAAAAATATATATATATATATATATATATATATATATATATATATAGTCCACAAAAAGGGTTTTTAAAATTACAATTTCTCGATGGTGACTTGACTTGTTGTTTTCCTTTTCTAGGAAGGAGGTAGGAATTCAAGAGTGTTCTAAGAGTAAAGTTAACTCTAAGAATAGCGCACAAACTGGAATTTCAAGTGGATAGTTAAAAATTTTAACAAGAGAATCTTAACAAAGATTAAATTATTTTAGTGGCCTATACTTTTAATGGATAATGCAGGGAGCACTAATTACATGCTCATTGCACTCTTATTTAAAGTGTTCAAGTGTTGTGCTCAAAGGCAATCTGAAATACAGCTGTAAAATGTAGGGCTTTTTAGTGGTAAAGCACAGAACTACATGAAGAACTCCACTACTTTCCACTATGGGCTTAGCGCACAATTAGCTTAGAAAAAAGAGATTTTCTGTACACCCCCATAGTCTATTTGAGGGATTTAGTACCCCTGCGCTATCCAACATGCAGTTATTGTGTCCTAGATTTAACTTGAGTGATAAAAATAACTGTGAGCTTGAGCTAAAAAACAGAAGCGCTATTAATTGTTTTTACTTATTTATTGGTTTTCAGAAAGACTAAAATCGACTCAAAATTAAATAAAAGCAAAATTTGATTTAAATAAAACATTTACGCCTAGATTTAGAGTTTTGCGGCCAAAGGGGTGCGTAGCTAAGCTGGCTTTTTTCTGGCCGCACCTTTTAAATACCTCTGGTATTGAGAGTTCACAGAATGGCTGCGTTAGGCTCCAAAAAAGGAGCGTAGAGCATATTTAACGCAACTTCAACTCTCGATACCAGCGGTGCTTACGGACACGGCCAGCTTAAAAAACGTGCTCGTGCACGATTCCCCCATAGAAAACAATGGGGCTGTTTGAGCTGAAAAAAAAACAAACACCTGCAAAAAAGCCGCGTTCAGCTCCTAACGCAGCCCCATTGTTTGCTATGGGGAAACACTTCCTACGTCTGCACCTAACACTCTAACATGTACCCCGAGTCTAAACACCCCTAACCTTACACTTATTAACCCCTAATCTGCCACCCCCGCTATCGCTGACACCTACATATTTTTTAACCCCTAATCTGCCGCTCCGTAAACCGCCGCTACTTACATTATCCCTATGTACCGATAATCTGCTGCCCCTAACACCGCCGACCCCTATATTATATTTATTAACCCCTAATCTGCCCCCCACAACGTCGCCTCCACCTGCCTACACTTATTAACCCCTAATCTGCCGAGCGGACCGCACCGCTATTATAATAAAGTTATTAACCCCTAATCCACCTCACTCCCGCCTCAATAACCCTATAATAAATAGTATTAACCCCTAATCTGCCCTCCCTAACATCGCCGACACCTATCTTCAAACATTAACCCCTAATCTGCCGACTGGAGCTCACCGCTATTCTAATAAATGTATTAACCCCTAAAGCTAAGTCTAACACTAACACCCCCCTAAGTTAAATATAATTTACATCTAACGAAATAAATTAACTCTTATTAAATAAATTATTCCTATTTAAAGCTAAATACTTACCTGTAAAATAAACCCTAATATAGCTACAATATAAATTATAATTATATTATAGCTATTTTAGGATTTATATTTATTTTACAGGCAACTTTGTATTTATTTTAACCAGGTACAATAGCTATTAAATAATTAAGAACTATTTAATAGCTAAAATAGTTAAAATAATTACAAAATTACCTGTCAAATAAATCCTAACCTAAGTTACAATTAAACCTAACACTACCCTATCAATAAATTAATTAAATAAAATACCTACAATTATCTACAATTAAACCTAACACTACACTATCAATAAATAAATTAAATACAATTCCTACAAATAAATACAATTAAATAAACTAACTAAAGTACAAAAAATAAAAAAGAACTAAGTTACAAAAAATAAAAACATATTTACAAACATTAGAAATAAATTACAACAATTTAAAACTAATTACACATACTCTAAGCCCCCTAATAAAAAAACAATGGAATCAGCCAATCAGAATCAAGTTCAATCCGATTGGCTGATCCAATCAGCGAATCAGATTGAGCTCGCATTCTATTGGCTGTTCCGATCAGCCAATAGAATGCGAGCTCAATCTGATTGGCTGATCGGATCAGCCAATTGGATTGAACTTGATTCTGATTGGCTGATTCCATCAGCCAATCAGAATTTTCCTACCTTAATTCCGATTGGCTGATAGAATCCTATCAGCCAATCGGAATTCGAGGGACGCCATCTTGGATGACGTCCCTTAAAAGAACCGTCATTCGGCTAGTAGGCGTTGCTTGAAGAGGTTGGATCCGCGTCCGCTGGGAAGAAGATGGCTCCGCTCCGCTCCAGAAGAAAGAAGATTGAAGATGCGGCTTGATAGAAGACTTCATCCCGATGATGGACTTCCGACTTCATCCCGATGATGGATTTCTTCAGCCGCCGCTTGGATCCAGACTTCAGCCCGAGGATGGACGTCACTCTTCAGCCCCCCGCTTGGGCTTGGATCAAGACTTCGGAACCTCTTCTGGACCGATCGGTGAACCCGGCGAGGTGAACACAAGGTAGGAAGATCTTCAGGGGCTTAGTGTTAGGTTTATTTAAGGGGGGTTTGGGTTAGATTAGGGGTATGTGGGTGGTGGGTTGTAATGTTGGGGGGGGGTATGGTATGTTTTTTTTTTACAGGCAAAAGAGCTGAATTCTTTGGGGCATGCCCCGCAAAGGGCCCTTTTAAGGGCTGGTAAGGTAAAAGAGCTTTGAACTTTTGTAATTTAGAATAGGGTAGGGCATTTTTTTATTTTGGGGGTCTTTGTTATTTTATTAGGGGGCTTAGAGTAGGTGTAATTAGTTTAAAATTGTTGTAATTTATTTCTAATGTTTGTAAATATTTTTTTATTTTTTGTAACTTAGTTCTTTTTTATTTTTTGTACTTTAGTTAGTTTATTTAATTGTATTTATTTGTAGGAATTGTATTTAATTTATTTATTGATAGTGTAGTGTTAGGTTTAATTGTAGATAATTGTAAGCATTTTATTTAATTAATTTATTGATAGTGTAGTGTTAGGTTTAATTGTAACTTAGGTTAGGATTTATTTTACAGGTAATTTTATAATTATTTTAACTATTTTAGCTATTAAATAGTTCTTAACTATTTAATAGCTATTGTACCTGGTTAAAATAAATACAAAGTTGTCTGTAAAATAAATATAAATCCTAAAATAGCTATAATATAATTATAATTTATATTGTAGCTATATTAGGATTTATTTTACAGGTAAGTATTTAGCTTTAAATAGGAATAATTTATTTAATAAGAGTTAATTTATTTCGTTAGATGTAAATTATATTTAATTTAGGGGGGTGTTAGTGTTAGTGTTAGACTTAGCTTTAGGGGTTAATACATTTATTAGAATAGTGGCGAGATTCGGTCAGCAGATTAGGGGTTAATAATTGAAGTTAGGTGTCGGCAATGTTAGGGAGGGCAGATTAGGGGTTAATACTATTTATTATAGGGTTATTGAGGCAGGAGTGAGGCAGATTAGGGGTTAATAACTTTATCATAGTAGCGGTGAGATCCGCTCGGCAGATTAGGGGTTAATAAGTGTAGGCAGGTGGAGGCGATGTTGAGGGGGGCAGATTAGGGGTTAATAAATATAATATAGGGGTCGGCGGTGTTAGGGGCAGCAGATTAGGGGTACATAGCTATAATGTAGGTGGCGGCGCTTTGCGGTCGGCAGATTAGGGGTTAATTATTGTAGGTAGCTGGCGGCGACGTTGTGGGGGGCAGATTAGGGGTTAATAAATATAATATAGGGGTCGGCGGTGTTAGGGGCAGCAGATTAGGGGTACATAGCTATAATGTAGGTGGCGGCGCTTTGCGGTCGGCAGATTAGGGGTTAATTATTGTAGGTAGCTGGCGGCGACGTTGTGGGGGGCAGATTAGGGGTTAATAAATATAATATAGGGGTCGGCGGTGTTAGGGGCAGCAGATTAGGGGTACATAAGTATAACGTAGGTGGCGGTCGGCAGATTAGGGGTTAAAAAAATTTAATAGAGTGGCGGCGATGTGGGGGGACCTCGGTTTAGGGGTACATAGGTAGTTTATGGGTGTTAGTGTACTTTAGAGCACAGTAGTTAAGAGCTTTATAAACCGGCGTTAGCCCAGAAAGCTCTTAACTACTGACTTTTTTCTGCGGCTGGAGTTTTGTCGTTAGATTTCTAACGCTCACTTCAGCCACGACTCTAAATACCGGAGTTAGAAAGATCCCATTGAAAAGATAGGATACGCAAATGACGTAAGGGGATCTGTGGTATGGAAAAGTCGCGGCTGGAAAGTGAGCGTTAGACCCTTTCCTGACTCACTCCAAATACCGGCGGTAGCCTAAAACCAGCGTTAGGAGCCTCTAACGCTGGTTTTCACGGCTACCGCCAAACTCTAAATCTAGGCCTTAGTTTCTGTTGATTTTCTAGTTATTTTTATGCCAATGATAATATTGTGGGCAAATAATATAATAAACAAATGCAAGTGGATGCAAAACAAAATTTAGGTAGCTAAATATTTCACTGTGCAAGCTTGGTGTATTAATAAATGCTAAGTGTATCTCAAATGATATCTGGAGAATATAAAAGAATGCCAAATGTAGCTAAAGTACAATTTTACAATGTTACGAACATGAACTATGCTGTCAAATAATAATAAAACAATATGGGCCAGATTATAAGGGGAACAAAAAATATATTTTTGGACTTAAATTACAAATTTGTACCTTTTAATTATTTAATTATGCTTCTCTAGTGGAAACACAGTAGTTTGTGTTAACAAAATGTATATAGAAGTCGCAAAAATGACCCCCTAAACCTCCACAATTATCTAAAGCTACCAGTGCTATTGATCCCCTAACTACGATTAGCAAAATAAATAACCTTCTTCTAATAACCCTCTAACCAAGGGCTTGACAATTTTTTTTTTTAAATGTAGGAGTCAGCCCACAGGAATTCAGGGTTTAAAAATCGTTCAAAAAATTGTTAAAGTAACAATCAGTTATTTATGCAAGCATTAATACTTTGTAATTGCCTTTGACATAGCATATTTTAAATACACTGTGTGCAGAATTATTAGGCAAATGAGTATTTTGACCACATCATCCTCTTTATGCATGTTGTCTTACTCCAAGCTGTATAGGCTCGAAAGCCTACTACCAATTAAGCATATTAGGTGATGTGCATCTCTGTAATGAGAAGGGGTGTGGTCTAATGACATCAACACCCTATATCAGGTGTGCATAATTATTAGGCAACTTCCTTTCCTTTGGCAAAATGGGTCAAAAGAAGGACTTGACAGGCTCAGAAAAGTCAAAAATAGTGAGATATCTTGCAGAGGGATACAGCACTCTTAAAATTGCAAAGCTTCTGAAGCGTGATCATCGAACAATCAAGCGTTTCATTCAAAATAGTCAACAGGGTCGCAAGAAGCGCGTGGAAAAACCAAGGCGCAAAATAACTGCCCATGAACTGAGAAAAGTCAAGCGTGCAGCTGCCAAGATGCCACTTGCCACCAGTTTGGCCATATTTCAGAGCTGCAACATCACTGGAGTGCCCAAAAGCACAAGGTGTGCAATACTCAGAGACATGGCCAAGGTAAGAAAGGCTGAAAGACGACCACCACTGAACAAGACACACAAGCTGAAACGTCAAGACTGGGCCAAGAAATATCTCAAGACTGATTTTTCTAAGGTTTTATGGACTGATGAAATGAGAGTGAGTCTTGATGGGCCAGATGGATGGGCCAGTGGCTGGATTGGTAAAGGGCAGAGAGCTCCAGTCCGACTCAGACGCCAGCAAGGTGGAGGTGGAGTACTGGTTTGGGCTGGTATCATCAAAGATGAGCTTGTGGGGCCTTTTCGGGTTGAGGATGGAGTCAAGCTCAACTCCCAGTCCTACTGCCAGTTTCTGGAAGACACCTTCTTCAAGCAGTGGTACAGGAAGAAGTCTGCATCCTTCAAGAAAAACATGATTTTCATGCAGGACAATGCTCCATCACACGCGTCCAAGTACTCCACAGCGTGGCTGGCAAGAAAGGGTATAAAAGAAGAAAATCTAATGACATGGCCTCCTTGTTCACCTGATCTGAACCCCATTGAGAACCTGTTGTCCATCATCAAATGTGATATTTACAAGGAGGGAAAACAGTACACCTCTCTGAACAGTGTCTGGGAGGCTGTGGTTGCTGCTGCACGCAATGTTGATGGTGAACAGATCAAAACACTGACAGAATCCATGGATGGCAGGCTTTTGAGTGTCCTTGCAAAGAAAGGTGGCTATATTGGTCACTGATTTGTTTTTGTTTTGTTTTTGAATGTCAGAAATGTATATTTGTGAATGTTGAGATGTTATATTGGTTTCACTAGTAAAAATAAATAATTGAAATGGGTATATATTTGTTTTTTGTTAAGTTGCCTAATAATTATGCACAGTAATAGTCACCTGCACACACAGATATCCCCCTAAAATAGCTATAACTAAAAACAAACTAAAAACTTCTTCCAAAACTATTCAGCTTTGATATTAATGAGTTTTTTGGGTTCATTGAGAACATGGTTGTTGTTCAATAATAAAATTAATCCTCAAAAATACAACTTGCCTAATAATTCTGCACTCCCTGTAAAGTAAAAACAACTCAAATACATATCAACACAAATGCAACTCAGATATTAGCCCCCATTTATGAAATGAAGGAACGGTCAGGTTCTGTCCCGGGAACATGTCTGCCTGACATAGTGCACCTTTGCCCCCTGCTCTCGCGCAAGCAATTGGGAGGGAGCATGGCTTGTAAATTATCCTGATAGAATCTGATCAGGATGAGTTTACTCCACCACCTCAAGGGAACCTTGCAGTCTGGCATTGAGGCAGTAGCTGTGTCCCCTGCTCTTGTGCAAACAGTAGGGCTTGTCAATCATCCTGGTCAGATCTAATCAGGGTGATTTAACTCTTAAACCTGAAGGTAATCTTTTTCTCTGGCATTTAGGCAGTAACTATACTCCCTGCTCATGTGCAACCAATTATGCGAGAGACGGGCTTGTAAATCCTCCTAATCGGACCAGGATGACTTAAAGGGACATGAAACTCAAAATTTTTCTTTCATGATTTAGGTAGAACATACTATTTTAAACAACTTTCTTATTTACTTTTATTATCAAATTTGTTTAATTCTTTTGCTATCATTTGTTGAAGGAGCGCAATGCACTACTGTTTTAAAAATAAACACATGAGTGAGCCAATGACAATCAGTATATATATGCAGCCACCAATCACCAGTTAGAAAATAGGTTATTTGCTGCTCCTGAGCTTACCTAGATAAACTTTTCAGCAAAGGATAACAAGAGAAGGAAGCAAAATAAATAATAGAAGCAAATTGTAAAGTTGTTTAAAATGGTATGCTCTGTCGGAATCATGATTATCTAATTATGACTTTACTGTCCCTTTAACTCCACAGCTTCATAAATGGAGCGAATAGATTTTTAAAAAAATGTTTAATAAATTATTTAAGAAGGGAGCATATTGGTGTTTGTAAATGTACAATCTCACATCTCCCCCTCTCTCTGAAGCAGAAGTACTAAAGAGGTTAAAAGGAAGACCACAGAGACCTTTTATCTGAACATGCAATGAACTAGGGTTGAGACATGGGGGTCTATTTAACAAGGGCTGAATGGTCCCTGTTCCCCTTGTTTCCGCGCAAGCCTTCAGGCTCACCGGAAACAGGAGTTAAGAAGCAGCGGTCTTAAAACCGCTGCTCCTAAACTCATACGCCGCCTCTGAGCCGGCATATAGCAATCCGCCCGATCATGTATGATCGGGCTGATTGACACCCCCTGGTGCAATGATAAATGCCGACAGCGTTTGCTGTCGGCATTTAGCGATGTGCGGCGGACATGGTTCGCTATAGCGGATCATGTCTGTCCGCACATATATAAATAAACCCCAGAAACTAAGCAGCTGAAAGGAAGGGAAAGTGAACATGCAGTACCTCACAGGCTATAGGAAGCACATCCCTCGCTATAGTATTCCCGACAAGGGGCTCATTTCCACTAAGGTGGTAAAGTTTGGAAATAGCTGGTACAAACATTTATCTCCAATAAATCTATGGAGATTTCTTATGTTACCACCAGTTTCCAAACTTTACCACCTCAATGAAAACTAGGCCTATGTTCGGCAGGGAATTTTTTCAATATGTACACAAAGTGAAAGCAATATATGGCTAGCGCTAAAAAAGGTACTACAGGGAGAAGGTATGTGATTCTGGCACTTCTGCCCTGCCATTATTTAACATTGACTAAGGCCCATAAATAAGCTGAAACCCATTAACTGATGCAGAGGTTCCAGCATGTGTTTTTAAAATACTAGGGTGGTGAACAATATAGCAAGTTTATTTTTTAAAAAAAGATTTCCCAGATTTTTTAAGGGAGATTAGCCTTTTTGTGCTTGTTTTCTTCTATTTTTGCAGCTTGAGAATTGCCTTTTAAGGGATTTAATTTAAAGTAAGTTTTAGTTAACTGTAATATTAAAGATTAGGGAATAATGTGCCATACTCTTCTTTCTCTCTTTTCCTCTCTCTTTGGGTAAATCCCTTTTATTTATGATATTTTAGGAAGAGTAGTAGCATCACAATAGTTTTTAAAATGGGGCACCTTTGGTAAAAAAAATATGTTAAATAAAATTAAAGATAAAAAGAAACTGATTGCTTTAAAAAACAAAACAACAACTTAATAGTTTTCTTGCTGAATGAACACTTACAAATTCTCAGTGTAGCCACTGCCTGCAGTTGTATAAACATTAATTACAGAACTAACAATACATTCTACTGTCAAATGATTTTGCAGCAAAAATCCTCTACCAAGCATGGGCAATAAACGGACTGCAGCTTATTTAGGTGTCTGCTAGCAAATAATTCAAAGGAAAAGCCAGTCCTTTGCCTTCCTGTAGAAACTACAGCCCCATTGTGGGGCAGTAACAGGAAGTAATGTACCCTTCACAAATTAACTTAAACCCACTGCTTAGTGTTTTTTTTATTATTGTATAAAGCAGCCTGTTTTACATTACTTTGATTTATTTCACACAGTGGCAGTTGAGATATATATTTGTAAAATCTACATAACAACAATTTTGTATTTATTAGCAGTAATATACTTACAAGTTTTGCTGGATTTTGATGTTAAGGAGCACCCTAACGACACACCAATTGAAAAACTGTGTAGCAGGTCACAGCATACTCTTATGGGTGGGCTGTACTGTATTTACTGGGAACAGATTAGGAAGTAGTATAGTCATTCTATTATGTTGTCACTGTATCCTCATGGCCAATTCTTCACTTCTAACTCTGTCTTACTTTTCTGTTAAACTTTGTGTTGTTGCTATCATTTCACAGGCTGATGTTTGGGCCCTCATGAGCAGATTCACAATTTAACATACCTCCTAACCATTGCTCATGGTTGGCCAAGCCCAGCCCCACCTAAGTACACCTACACCCCAACAGACATCCACAACTCCGGTGAACCCCATCTCTCTGCATGTAAGCGCACATATTCCATATGCAGCCCTCTCCACAAAATACCAGTGAACCATTGTTCACAAGTTGTTAACCTCTCACATCCTGGAAAGATTGTTTCCATAATGATTTTCATCCCATAGCTTTAGTCTTATTCAACTCTTCAACTCTAGAAAACTCCAGACTACCTTCTCTAATTGATTAACTATTTTTTTTCTCAGATGATGACATTTTTAGTACACAATGAAAAAAAAGTTTAATTCACCAAGTCTTTGTTCACCTCTACTTTATCTCTGAGCATTTTAACCTCCCCTGCCTTCTTAGCATCACTTCCTAAATGTCAGCCTCAAATTAATAGACTCATCCCTCTCAATTCTTTCATAATCATCAGACCACAGGAACATAAATAATATAGACCTAAAAGACATTTCAATCATACTGAAACCACTGTAAAATATATTTTGCAGCATACTCATATGAACACTTGGTGTGGTTTAACCCTGGAAAGTTTGTCACAAAAAACAAAACCTCTTCAAGGTGTTATAGCAATCTTACCACAACTAAGCAAAATAGGTACAGTATGTTATTACAAAGATAAAAATTGCATGCATATGAAAGATTAAAACACATCAGGATCAAAGGGAAAGAGTAATGTATGAAAATGATTAGACAAATGCAGTTAGTTTTGCAAATATGAGGAGCTTAAGACAATGGGCTGGATTTATTAAGGTGCAAATGCAGCTGTTTCCGCGCAAGCCTTCAGGCTCCACAGAAAAAAAAAGTTAAGAAGCAGCGGTCATAAGACCACTGCTCCTGCACTCATCCACCACCTCCGAGGTGTTGGACAGCAATTAATCCCATTGGATACGATCGGGATAATTTACACCCCCTGATAGCAGCCGATTGGCCTCTAATGTGTAGGGGCAGCATTGCACAAGCATTTCAGCTCCGTCCGACATTTAATAAATCTACTCCAAAGTGTTAGAGTGTGACAATTTTGACATATAAGGATATGTAGGTGATCTTTACTTTAACATTAGAATCCTCCTGAGAACAAGGACACTCTTTTTAACTGCTTTAACATTTACTTTGTAATGGGATCATTTCTTTTGCATCAGATAGATGTCCCCTTGGCAGGAAGCTAGATACAAGATATGTAAGCCCTCACTCATGGAATCCACCAACATTTCCTCACCTTCCTAGTACACTTTTTATTTTCGCAGAAGATAGGAAAGAAGAAACTTTTTCATTTCAGCAGAAGCTAAGATCCAACAGCGAAACATCATATCCTATCTGCCACTTCTGCTGCTTCCCTTTCATTGTTCCTTAAGATTCCCCCAGCTGCTTCCCCTTCATTGTTCCTTAATCTTCCATCAGCAATCCCCGCTGATCACACCCCTCCCAGGGGCCGTTACAAAACTCCCAGCTGCCCAGCCCTCCCACTTTCCTCCTCTACTTAATGGCTGCCGCTGGAAACAACAGAGGGTGAGTGCATTGTCTGACAAGGCTCTACCTCTCTGCCACTCCTGCTGCTTCCCCTTCATTGTTCCTTAAGCTTCCCCCAGCTGCTTCTCCTTCATTGTTCCTTAAGCTTCCCCCAGCGCTCCTCGTTGATCACACCCCTCCCCAGGGCCGTTAAACACCTTCCAGATGCCAAGCCCTGCCACTTTCCTCCTCTACTTAATGGCAGCCACTGTGCAGCCATGATGCTGGTGCGCCAAGGCCAAGCCTGTCAGCGCCCGTCCAAACCTGGACCGCGCCCAGCACCACAAACCCTGGTTCCTGCAACCACCACCACTACGACGTCTGCACCGTCCGTGCTCTCGACACCAGCAGATCATCTGCCTGTCACCACACATCCCTGACAAACACCAGAGGACCCTTCACCTGCCACAACTGCTCCTTCTCCTCCCTCCAGACCACATCCCAACCAGTTGACCCATGCAAAAACAGCCAAAACCACCTCAACTACATCCTCCTCAATACCCGCTCCGTCCACAAGCACACCGTCAAAATTTGGAACCTGCTCGACTCCACCTCCCCAGACATCGCCTTCCTCACCAAACCCTGGCTGAACCCTGCAGGACCGCAGCAACCAACCTGGAGGAGGCATTGCGATCGTCCACAAGCACTCCCTCCACGTCACAACCAGCTCCGAAGACCAATCGCCAGAATTAAAACACCTACACTTCAAGATCCAGGTCAACCCCAACACCACCCTCCATGGCACCCTCATCTAGAGACCTCCCGGACCACGCCCTGCCTTCTGCGATACCATCACCGACCACATTGCCCCACACGCCCCCTCCTCAACGGACTACATCCTCCTCGGCGACCTCAACTTTTACCTAGACAACCCCAACGACCACAACACAACCAACTTTCTGGAAATCCTTGGAACTATCGGACTGAAGCAACTCATCAACTTCCCAACCCATGTAGCCGGACACACCCTCAACACGATCTTCTCAGCTTGTAACCACGTCTCAGTCAACCCCATTATCGAACTCCATTGGACCGACCCCCACTGCATCTCCTTCAACAAACCAACCAAATACCTTTGTCAGCACCACCCGCTCTGCAGAAACTGAAACAACATCACCGAAGACCAGCTGTACTCCACCCTGAACAAGTCCCCCCCAGTGACCTCCACAGATGCCAACTCATCTGCCCACAACCTCTACCGCTGGATAACCAACTGCGCCAACACCTTCATCCCATCAAGAAATTGTTCAGCTGCCAACCCACCAACAAGGCCATCAAGAACTCGAAATGCCACTGCAGACGACTAGAAAGAACCTGGAGATGCAGCAAAACCCCTAAAGTCAAAGTGGCCTACAAAGAAGCCATCACCACACAAAACCACCTTATCAAAACCAACAAGTAAACAGCAATCCAAGACAGAATAAATGCCAATGCCCACAACAGCAATGAGCTGTTCACAGTCATCAGAGAATTCTCCAAACCCAACAGCAACACCAACAACATCCCACCCTCCATTGCAAGATCATTGACATCTATGACAGCCTAGTGCCCCAGACCTTACCCACCACTGCTGACCTACCAACCCCCACAGACACCACACCCAAAAACACTTCTGCCTACCCCTGTGGACCATATGGAGCTCCCTCACCACAGAAGACACCCTAAGGATCATGAGATCAATCCACTCTGGAGCACCCTTGGACCCATGCCCGCACACATCTTCAACAAAGCGGGTGACACCTTCGCCCTGAACTCCGTCGCACCATCAACTGCTCCATCACACCTTACCAGAATACTGGAAGCACGCAGGGGTGAACCCCCTGCTAAGAAACCCACGGCAGACCCACGGCAGACCCTAAGAACTTCCGTCCCATCTCACTGCTCCCCTTTCTGGCCAAAGTCATCAAGAAGGCAATCAACGTTCAACTCATAGACCACATTGAAGCCAGCCACACCTTGGACCCCTCCCAGTCTGGTTTCAGAAGCAACCACAGCACCGAGACTGCCCTTCTCGCTGCCACAGATGACATCTGCACCCTATTCGACCGAGGAGAGATAGTCGCCCTCATTCTCCTGGACCTCTCAGCAGCATTCGAAACCTCTCCCACCAAACCCTTTGAACCCGCCTACACAATGCCGGCATCCACGACAAAGCCCTGGAATCAATCACCTCCTTCCTCACCAGCAGAACCCATAAAGTGAGACTCCCACTCTTCACCTCCAAGCCCACATAGATCAGCTGCGGTGTACCCCAAGGCTCTTTGCTGAGCCCTAACCTCTTCAACATCTACATGGCCCCCCTCGCCACCATCGTCTGACAAAACAACATCAACATTGTCTCCTACGCCGACGACACCTAGCTGATCCTCTCACTCACCAGAGACCCCACCACCACCAATAAAAATGTCCACAAAGGGATGACAGCAGTCGCCGCATGGATGAGAGACTGCTGCCTCAAGCTGAACACAGACAAGAACTCCTCCTTGGACCCACCACATCCACCTGAGATAACTCCTGGTGGCCCACAGCTCTTGGACACCCGCCTACCCCCACCGACCACGCATGAAACCTAGGCGTCATTCTGGACTCATCACTCTCCTTGGACCGACAAGTCAATGCCATTTCCTCTTCAAGCTTCTACATACTCTACCTTCTGCAAAGGATCTTCAAGTGGATCCCAACTAATACCAAGAAGACAGTCACCCACGCCCTTGTCAGCAGCCAACTGGACTATGGCAACACACTGTATGCCGGCTCCACCATCAAGCTCCAAAATAGACTCCAGCGCATCCAGAACACCTCGGCCAGACTCATCTTCGACCTCCCTCACCAATGCCACATCAGCAAACACCCGCGAGACCTGCACTGGCTACTCATCAACAAAAGCTTCACGTTCAAGCTTCTCACCCACTTGTTCACGTCCCTCCACAACATTGGTCCTGAATACGTCAACCACTGTGTCACCTTCTACACGCCCGCCAGACAGCTTTGATCGGCCGACCAAGCCCTCGCAGTCATCCCCCGCATCAGGAAGACCACAGCGGGAGGCAGATCCTTCTCTCACCTGGCAGCCAAGACATGGAACACTCTCCCGATGCACCTCAGAGAAGCTACCTCTCTAACTAAGTTCAGAAAGGTCTCCAAGACCTGGCTCTCGACTGAAATGCAGCAACCCCAAGCGCCTTGAGACCTTTACAGGTGAGTAGCCTTGCTTTACAAAATACCAATAGAAAGAAAAACACGTCACACGGCCCATTCATAAATATTCTGCTTCATTAATTAAGTACACAGGGCCTTTTCTGGTCCTTGCTGATTTTTTCTTCACAGAAAATGTCTTTTTTATTTATCTTTTAACTAAAAAAGACAACAAAAAATGCTTAGATTTTTTTTTTCCAAGAAAAGACTTTAGCAATGCACCCCCTGCAGAAACTATCATGATTATCATTATCCTTTTCTTGGACTATGATGTATAGCATACTCTTTTTGTTTAAGTCTGATCATAATTCTGCAATACCACATTTAAAATGTTTTATATAACTTTTGGGTCACTCAAATCTGTCATAATGTTAGTAGATTACATTTTTGAATCAAATATAATATCAAAACCAAAGAACAAACAGACCAGCAAAAAAAAGACCTTTATGATATCAGACCAAGAACAGAGCATTGCATTTTTATGTGAAGAAAAACAAATGTTTAATCTCCTGAAATCTACCAGGATACTTGCAAGCACTAAAAAAGCACTGAAAGCAATCATATATATATATACAATCCAAAACACATACACAATGCTTGAGCTAAAAATCTAAATATCACAAGACCTTCAATAAATATATCACATAATATTTAAAACCACCGGTGGTAAAATAAACATATGAATAAATGACACCAATACTTGGTAACAATACATAAACCAATACATAAATAAATGGGATAGGTTGTCCATATAAAAGAGATAAAATGTCACTTGGTGGAAACCAAATATTGACAAATATAATATTTTGTTAATTTCCAACATCCCTACATATTTTACATACTCTTGAAAATGACTAAATAAGTTCAGAAATATGCTTGAAAATGACTATCAGTTCAAAAATACCACAAATCTCTTCTTTGGGGACTTTACTCAAACTTACCACTGACCGCCTTGCAATCTAGCTTGAATATGACCACTCTTATATGAGTATTAAGAAATTTGCTAAAGGCTGTCAAGTGGGTCTGGGAGACTACATAAATCAGTAATATAATAGCACTCCAGTGTAAAATTATTTTTTGAAGAACACATTTGTGTAGCAGCACGGTATTTTGTACAAAGATGCTCAGATTAAAGGGACATAAAACCCCAAAAAAATATTTCAGAATTCAGACAGAACCTACAATTTAAAAAAAAATTCTAATATACTTCTAGTATTAGATTTTCTTTGTTCTAATGTTATTCTTTGTTGAAGAGATAACTAGATAGGTAGCATGCACATGTCTGGAACACGACATAACAGGAAATAGTGCTGCCATCTAGTGCTCTTGCTAATGTATAGCATTGTTGGAAAACTGCTGCCATATGGTGCTGCAGACATGTACAAACCCCTGAGCTTATTTTCCTGCTTTTAACAAAAGGATAAAAGGAAAAAAAAAAAAAATAGGTAAAAGAAGTAAATTGTGAAGTTGTTTAAAATTATATGTCTTATCTGAATCATGAAAGAAAAACAATGGCTTTTATGTCTTTAATTCTTGTATTATTGGAAATGTTATTTACTGCTTTGTAAATTAGCAAATTTGCAGAATGAGCTCATTTTAAATCAAATCATTCTATATTTCATGCTTTGCACTAGAATATTACTGTGTGCCTCTTGTTATGGTTTCATCTCAATTCTCCAAAAAAACTAAATCATTGAAAATACACTTAACATACCAAAAACAAAATAACAACTACCAAAACTTACTGTACACTAATTAAAATACAACTAATTAGTACAGTTCCTTACCAGTCATCATAACAAAAATGTGGAAACTTAACACATTTTTAACGTTGTGCGCTGAACCCAGTGCGTAAATAACACACAAAATGTAGGTGTTCCGCACTTTCCATAGTGCTGCCTTTACAAGTTACACAAAAAACTTCTTGTGTTGTGCGATACGGTGCATTAAGCTCCATACCACTCAAAAACCAAGGACTGACTTGATGTGCTTGTGCACGTATCCCCCCGTAGACATTAATGGAGAGAAAGTGTTAGAAAAAAACTAACAACTATGATCGCAGAATGCCGATCGCTATAACGCATTCCCCATTGATATCTATGGGGACAAGAAGATTATGTTAAAACACCCTAACATAAACCCCTAGTCTAAATACCCCTAATCCGCAGCCACACGACATCACTCAAACTAAATAAAGTAATTAACCTCTAAACCGCTGCCCCCCGCATTGCTAAAACCTAAATAAACCTAATAACCACTAAACCGCTGCCCCCTTACATCGCTGACACTAAATAAACATATTAACCCCTAAACCGCTGCCCCCCACATCGCAACTACTATAATAAAGCTTTTAACCCCTAAACATCCAGCCCCCCACATCACAACTTTTATAATAAAGCTATTAACCCTTAAATGCTGGCCTGCCTCACCGCAACTACTATAATAAAGCTATTAACCCCTAAACCGCTGCCTCCCACATTGCAACTACTATTATAAAGCTATTAACCCCTAAACCACCAGCCCCTTACATCGCTAATACTAAACTAAACCTATTAACCCCTAAACTGCCGCCCCCCACATCGCAAGACACTAAATTAAACTATTAACCACTAAACCTAACACCCCTAACTTTAAATTAAACTTACAATATAACTACCATAAAATAAATAAAAACTTACCTGTTAAATAAAAACATTACTATTTTAAAAACTAAAATAAAAATAAAAAACCTACATTACAATATTATAAAAGCCTAACACTAAGGAAAAATTACCAAAAAAACAAAAAACGGTTTAGGGGTTTATTTAGGTGTTAGCAATGCTGGGGGGGGGGTTGTATAGTTTAAGTTAAGTTAAAATTTTTGTATGTTAGGTTTTTGTATACTTTATTTTATGGTAGTTGTAAGTTTAATAGCTTTATTATAGTATTTGCGATGTGGGGGGCCGGCGGTTTAGGGGTTAATATGTTTATTTAGTGTTGGCGATGTTGGGGGTCGGCGGTTTAGGGGTTAATAGGTTTATTATAGCATTTGCGATGTGGGGTGGCGGTTTAGGGGTTAATAGATAGTTTATGGGTGTTAGTTTACACTTTTGTTGTAAGATTTGTGAAACATTTTCGTTTTGCAAAATCCATAACTTCTGGTCTCTAATAATAATTATCACAATTTTTATTTATATGAAGAACGTTGGAATTTGAAATATTCATATTTTCATGTCGGGTTAGCGCACATGAGAATATGCGATTAGGTAAGAGCGAGAGTGCGTGTTTTCCCTCACATTTTTCTCCATTGACTTCCATGGGGGAATACGTGAATGCACGTGGGATATTCTAACTTTAGCTTTTTGTGCTCGTCAGGTTAGTGCGTGACCAAAAACAGTTTACTTTTCACTCATAATACGAGCGCAACCCATCAAGCAGAAAAAGCTTACTTCTAACGCTATTAACGCTAGAGTGGGAGTATTAATTAGCACGCCACTTGCAATCTGGCCCATTGGTAATTTAATCTATGTTTAATGTTTTCTATTACCTGCACTTCAATATATAAATAAATATATATAAATAATATATATTTCATAATTCCAGTCTTTGCAGTGAAAACTTTTTATTTTTATTGTAATGTCTATTTGAGGATGTTTGGTTACAGATCTCTTTAATTTATGTATTGAAAAAAACATAATTTATTTAATTACTATCATATAGACTTAAAGATAAACTTTAGTTGCATCTAAACTTGTATACTGGCAATTCGTCATGCTCATAATATATATTTTCATTTTTTTTTAAGTATTATGGGGACGCATGATCCTTAAATTAGAGGTGAATTGTTCATTATATAACTTAAGTATTCAAAAGATTGTAAATTCTATATATATTAATATTAAAATGTTAAATTTGTGTATTTTAGCAAGCACTTTAAGGCATTGTCATATAGCTACACAATTCAGTGTCTGTTGGTGTGGACAAACAGTTTTAGATCACAGACCACAGTATACACAATAATACATATAGATAAACCCTAAAATAATTATTTATTTATAATTCAGTATCTAAATCTTTTTTTTATTAATAATAATATATGTTGGCTACATCAAATATAGACAAGGTTTATATTATTATTAATAATAATAATAATAATAATAATAATAATAATATTACATTTAAGTAAACATGTAGATGTAATTACAGACTCAAAAATATTTCATAATGCACTATCGTTTAATTATTTAGATACTATTTAAAAAAAATATTCTTATATTTTTCTTCCCCTGCATTTAATGTGATATTGCTAGTTACAAAAAATATTTTTGATGGCTCCCTGCAACTATAAAACATTAACTTGAGATGCTGTTAAAGGCAATCGGAAATATTCTATGGTTAATTATTATTGCATTATTAAAAGAAAAAAAAATAAGAATTGACTTACCTTTAAAGAATGAGTGAAGAAAATGATCATCTACAGAACTTAAAATGGTTTACATTTCTAAATGATGTTCAAAAATAACTCTATGTATGTAATGAACTCAGAATAAAGAGTTTCAGCTGACGGAACAGTTTTAGAATTCTGTCAAAATAGTCTGATAATGGAAAGCTTTACTGTAAAGAAACTGAGTCAGACCATTTCAGGTTTAGTTTGACAACATTTATTTCCTAATGAGTCTACTGGGTGATCATCATGTAAACACAATCCTTTGGCAAAATAATATGGTCTGTTTTAAATCTATATATGGAAAAAAAGTTGGAAATTATAACAAAAATGAAGAACTTTAGCCGTAAGAGAAGATGATCTAATGTAATATTAATCACAGGGGGTAACCGTAGACAGATGGATAAATGATCAAAAGATGCATGCATTGTATTTCCATCATTATGCCGTATTATGCTTATAAATATCAACTAGGTCATTATTGTGGCTTTGGGCTGTGACTCAAAATATCAGGATGCAGAAATAGTGCAAGATGATTGTCAATGCAAAATTGGTTATCATGGGAAATCCTTTTCTAACTACATTAAAAATGAATACAGAAAAACAGTCTAAAGAATAGTCAGAATTTACATAAATGTAAACTGGAAAAAGTTAAATATTCTATTGTCATTTTTGGTACATGATTGAATAATTAATTTATTCAAACAAGATATTTTTAAGCTTTAGATTTTTTAAACAGGCACATTAAGGTTAGCAAATGTATCACAATGTACTATTTAAAATAGTATTGCAATATCCCATGAGTTTAAAGGGACAACATTTTCATGCTTGAAAGGTTATAACTTATCTTTCTTGCCCCTGTCACTGCCCTTCCACTATATAAGTCTTACTGAAGTCAGTCTAGATTAGTTTTAGAGGTCTCACACGATCTAGCCACTCATAGGCAGATATGATTATAGAACTAAAGGAAAAGGAGAGTATAGGATGTAGAGTAGATTTTTTTTTAAATTAAACAAACTAAATACATTTGTGTGGGTGTTTTTCTTTTTTATCAATGTAGAGAAGAGCCCTTGTTAGGAGACTCACTACTGGATGATGGATCTATCTGTGTCTTAGAGAACGGTTTCCTCACTTAGAAAAGGAATTGATGAGAATTATTTCACTTGAGAGACTTTTCCAAGCTTTGGTTCTCTGTCTTTTAGAGATTGTTTTAAACCCACTGAGTTTACCTACATACATTTGGATCAATAAAACCATCTCTTATTTCCTGTGGTGATAGGAAGGTCTGGGTGATACACATCTCTTATTATTTAATTTAGTGTAGATAAAGAGAACCAGAATTCAATTACTCTAGTAAAGTGAAAACATCAGAACAAACTATAGAAATATTGTGTTGAGTTTATTTTTCATAAAAGTATACTTCACAAATTGAAATAACTATATCCAATGCACACATGGCATTTGCTCAAGTTCATTAATTGCATTGATGGTTTTTTTCCTTCTATTTGTTTGTGTAATATTAGTAAGAAGAAACAAAACTAAAACCTTCTAGTTATACAGTTTCCTTTACAGACTGATGAAATTAGTAATATAAAAACAAAAATAATTTCATTTTTATAATAAAGCAAGCACATTCATTATGATAGTTCATTTAAGTGTTTTGGACTTTATTAGTGTATTAACCAGCCAAATAAAGTGAAGAATACCTTTAATAAAGTCAATATGCCATTTCAGTAGCTGGAGCTTGGCAGCTGTTTAGCATTTCCATAGATTACAAGGGGCAATTTGCCATAAAACATGTTTGCTACTAATTTAAGAGAATAATATGGTTTTTATAGTTCTGTGCTTCCTCTGACATTATTTCACTGTATTAAAACATTTTATTATATACAATGCAAATTGTACAATCCAGTTTTTGCTTGAACATACTTAAAGGACAGAGTAGAATAGCATAATTAATGCATAATAAAGAGACAATACACAAGCACTTAGTTTAAATTTCAAATGAGTAGTAGATTTTTCTTTCATGTAATTAGCAAGAGTCCATGAGCTAGTGACGTATGGGATATACATTCCTACCAGGAGGGGCAAAGTTTCCCAAACCTCAAAATGCCTACAAATACACCCCTCACCACACCCACAAATCAGTTTTACAAACTTTGCCTCCTATGGAGGTGGTGAAGTAAGTTTGTGCTAGATTCTACGTTGATATGCGCTCCGCAGCAGGTTGGAGCCCGGTTTTCCTCTCAGCGTGCAGTGAATGTCAGAGGGATGTGAGGAGAGTATTGCCTGTTTGAATTCAATGATCTCCTTCTACGGGGTCTATTTCATAGGTTCTCTGTTATCGGTCGTAAAGATTCATCTCTTACCTCCCTTTTCAGATCGACGATATACTCTTATATATATACAATTACCTCTGCTGATTTTCGTTTCAGTACTGGTTTGGCTTTCTACAAACATGTAGATGAGTGTCCTGGGGTAAGTAAGTCTAATTTTCTGTGACACTCTAAGCTATGGTTGGGCACTTTTTTAATAAAGTTCTAAATATATGTATTCAAACATTTATTTGCCTTGACTCAGGATGTTCAACATTCCTTATTATTATTTTCAGACAGTCAGTTTCATATTTGGGATAATGCACTTGAATCAATTATTTTTCTTACCTTAAAAATTTGACTTTTTTCCCTGTGGGCTGTTAGGCTCGCGGGGGCTGAAAATGCTTCATTTTATTGCGTCATTCTTGGCGCAGATTTTTTTGGCGCAAAAAATATTTTCTGTTTCCGGCGTCATACGTGTCACCGGAAGTTGCATCATTTTTGACGTTCTTTTGCACCAAAAATGTCGGCGTTCCGGACGTGGCGTCATTTTTGGCGCCAAAAGCATTTAGGCGGCAAATAATGTGGGCGTCTTATTTGGCGCTAAAAAAATATGGGCGTCGCTTTTGTCTCCACATTATTTAAGTCTCATTTTTCTTTGCTTCTGGTTGCTAGAAGCTTGTTCCTTGGCATTTTTTCCCATTCCTGAAACTGTCATTTAAGGAATTTGATCAATTTTGCTTTATATGTTGTTTTTTCTCTTACATATTGCAAGATGTCTCACGTTGCATCTGAGTCAGAAGATACTTCAGGAAAATTGCTGTCTGGTGCTGGAACTACCAAAGCTAAGTGTATCTGCTGTAAACTTTTGGTAGCTGTTCCTCCAGCTGTTGTTTGTATTAATTGTCATGACAAACTTGTTAATGCAGATAATATTTCCTTTAGTAATGTACCATTACCTGTTGCAGTTCCATCAACATCTAATGTTCAGAATGTTCCTGATAACATAAGAGATTTTGTTTCTGAATCCATCAAGAAGGCTATGTCTGTTATTCCTCCTTCTAGTAAACATAAAAAATCTTTTAAAACTTCTCTTTATACAGATGAATTTTTAAATGAACATCATCATTCTGATTCTAATGACTCTTCTGGTTCAGAGGATTCTGTCTCAGAGGTTGATGCTGATAAATCTTCATATTTATTTAAAATGGAATTTATTCGTTCTTTACTTAAAGAAGTACTAATTGCTTTAGAAATTGAGGATTCTGGTCCTCTTGATACTAAATCTAAACGTTTAGAAAAGGTCTTTAAATCTCCTGTGGTTATTCCAGAAGTTTTTCCTGTTCCTGGTGCTATTTCTGAAGTAATTTCCAGAGAATGGAATAATTTGGGTAATTCATTTACTCCTTCTAAACGTTTTAAGCAATTATATCCTGTGCCGTCTGACAGATTAGAATTTTGGGACAAAATCCCTAAAGTTGATGGGGCTATTTCTACCCTTGCTAAACGTACTACTATTCCTACGTCAGATGGTACTTCGTTTAAGGATCCTTTAGATAGGAAAATTGAATCCTTTCTAAGAAAAGCTTATCTGTGTTCAGGTAATCTTCTTAGACCTGCTATATCATTGGCTGATGTTGCTGCAGCTTCAACTTTTTGGTTGGAAACTTTAGCGCAACAAGTAACAGATCATGATTCTCATAATATTATTATTCTTCTTCAACATGCTAATAATTTTATCTGTGATGCCATTTTTGATATTATCAGAGTTGATGTCAGGTTTATGTCTCTAGCTATTTTAGCTAGAAGAGCTTTATGGCTTAAAACTTGGAATGCTGATATGTCTTCTAAATCGACTCTACTTTCCATTTCTTTCCAGGGTAACAAATTATTTGGTTCTCAGTTGGATTCTATTATCTCAACTGTTACTGGTGGGAAAGGAACTTTTTTACCACAGGATAAAAAATCTAAGGGTAAAAACAGGGTTAATAATCGTTTTCGTTCCTTTCGTTTCAACAAAGAACAAAAACCTGATCCTTCATCCTCAGGAGCAGTTTCAGTTTGGAAACCATCTCCAGTCTGGAATAAATCCAAGCCTTCTAGAAAAGTCCACATGAAGGTGCGGCCCTCATTCCAGCTCAGCTGGTAGGGGGCAGGTTACGTTTTTTCAAAGAAATTTGGATCAATTCTGTTTACAATCTTTGGATTCAGAACATTGTTTCAGAAGGGTACAGAATTGGTTTCAAGATAAGACCTCCTGCAAAGAGATTTTTTCTTTCCCGTGTCCCAGTAAATCCAGTGAAAGCTCAAGCATTTCTGAAATGTGTTTCAGATCTAGAGTTGGCTGGAGTAATTATGCCAGTTCCAGTTCTGGAACAGGGGCTGGGGTTTTATTCGAATCTCTTCATTGTACCAAAGAAAGAGAATTCCTTCAGACCAGTTCTGGATCTAAAAATATTGAATCGTTATGTAAGGATACCAACGTTCAAAATGGTAACTGTAAGGACTATCTTGCCTTTTGTTCAGCAAGGGCATTATATGTCCACAATAGATTTACAGGATGCATATCTGCATATTCCGATTCATCCAGATCATTATCAGTTCCTGAGATTCTCTTTTCTGGACAAGCATTACCAGTTTGTGGCTCTGCCGTTTGGCCTAGCTACAGCTCCAAGAATTTTTACAAAGGTTCTCGGTGCCCTTCTGTCTGTAATCAGAGAACAGGGTATTGTGGTATTTCCTTATTTGGACGATATCTTGGTACTTGCTCAGTCTTTACATTTAGCAGAATCTCATACGAATCGACTTGTGTTGTTTCTTCAAGATCATGGTTGGAGGATCAATTCACTAAAAAGTTCATTGATTCCTCAGACAAGGGTAACCTTTCTGGGTTTCCAGATAGATTCAGTGTCCATGACTCTGTCTTTGACAGACAAGAGACGTCTAAAATTGATTTCAGCTTGTCGAAACCTTCAGTCACAATCATTCCCTTCGGTAGCCTTATGCATGGAAATTCTAGGACTTATGACTGCTGCATCGGACGGGATCCCCTTTGCTCATTTTCACATGCGACCTCTTCAGCTCTGTATGCTGAATCAATGGTGCAGGGATTACACAAAGATATCTCAATTAATATCTTTAAAACCGATTGTACGACACTCTCTAACATGGTGGACAGATCACCATCGTTTAATTCAGGGGGCTTCTTTTGTTCTTCCGACCTGGACTGTAATTTTAACAGATGCAAGTCTTACAGGTTGGGGAGCTGTGTGGGGATCTCTGACGGCACAAGGAGTTTGGGAATCTCAGGAGGTGAGATTACCGATCAATATTTTGGAACTCCGTGCAATTTTCAGAGCTCTTCAGTCTTTGCCTCTTCTGAAGAGAGAATCGTTCATTTGTTTTCAGACAGACAATGTCACAACTGTGGCATACATCAATCATCAAGGAGGGACTCACAGTCCTCTGGCTATGAAAGAAGTATCTCGAATTCTGGTTTGGGCGGAATCCAGCTCCTGTCTAATCTCTGTGGTTCATATCCCAGGTATAGACAATTGGGAAGCGGATTATCTCAGTCGCCAAACGTTGCATCCGGGCGAATGGTCTCTTCACCCAGAGGTATTTCTTCAGATTGTTCAAATGTGGGAGCTTCCAGAAATAGATCTGATGGCGTCTCATCTAAACAAGAAACTTCCCAGGTATCTGTCCAGATCCCGGGATCCTCAGGCGGAAGAAGTGGATGCATTATCACTTCCTTGGAAGCATCATCCTGCCTATATCTTTCCGCCTCTAGTTCTTCTTCCAAGAGTAATCTCCAAGATTCTGAAGGAATGATCGTTTGTTCTGCTGATAGCTCCGGCATGGCCTCACAGGTTTTGCTATGCGGATCTTGTCCGGATGGCCTCTTGCCATCCGTGGACTCTTCCGCTAAGACCAGACCTTCTGTCGCAAGGTCCTTTTTTCCATCAGGATCTCAAATCCTTAAATTTAAAGGTATGGAGATTGAACGCTTGATTCTTGGTCAAAGAGGTTTCTCTGACTCTGTGATTAATACTATGTTACAGGCTCGTAAATCTGTATCTAGAGAGATATATTATAGAGTCTGGAAGACTTATATTTCTTGGTGTCTTTCTCATCATTTTTTTTGGCATTCTTTTAGAATTCCGAGAATTTTACAGTTTCTTCAGGATGGTTTAGATAAAGGTTTATCCGCAAGTTCTTTGAAAGGACAAATCTCTGCTCTTTCTGTTCTTTTTCACAGAAAGATTGCTAATCTTCCTGATATTCATTGTTTTGTACAAGCTTTGGTTCGTATAAAACCTGTCATTAAGTCAATTTCTCCTCCTTGGAGTTTGAATTTGGTTCTGGGGGCTCTTCAAGCTCCTCCTTTTGAACCCATGCATTCATTGGACATTAAATTACTTTCTTGGAAAGTTTTGTTCCTTTTGGCGATCTCTTCTGCCAGAAGAGTCTCTGAATTATCTGCTCTTTCTTGTGAGTCTCCTTTTCTGATTTTTCATCAGGATAAGGCGGTGTTGCGAACTTCTTTTGAATTTTTACCTAAGGTTGTGAATTCCAACAACATTAGTAGAGAAATTGTGGTTCCCTCATTATGTCCTAATCCTAAGAATTCTAAGGAGAAATCGTTGCATTCTTTGGATGTTGTTAGAGCTTTGAAATATTATGTTGAAGCTACTAAGTCTTTCCGAAAGACTTCTAGTCTATTTGTTATCTTTTCCGGTTCTAGAAAAGGCCAGAAAGCTTCTGCCATTTCTTTGGCATCTTGGTTGAAATCTTTAATTCATCATGCCTATGTCGAGTCGGGTAAAACTCCGCCTCAAAGGATTACAGCTCATTCTACTAGGTCAGTTTCTACTTCCTGGGCGTTTAGGAATGAAGCTTCGGTTGATCAGATTTGCAAAGCAGCAACTTGGTCCTCTTTGCATACTTTTACTAAATTCTACCATTTTGATGTATTTTCTTCTTCTGAAGCAGTTTTTGGTAGAAAAGTACTTCAGGCAGTGGTTTCAGTTTGAATCTTCTGTTTATGTTTTTCATTAAACTTTATTTTGTGTGTGGATTATTTTCAGCAGGAATTGGCTGTCTTTATTTTATCCCTCCCTCTCTAGTGACTCTTGCATGGAAAGATCCACATCTTGGGTAGTCATTATCCCATACGTCACTAGCTCATGGACTCTTGCTAATTACATGAAAGAAAACATAATTTATGTAAGAACTTACCTGATAAATTCATTTCTTTCATATTAGCAAGAGTCCATGAGGCCCGCCCTTTTTTTGTGGTGGTTATGATTTTTTTGTATAAAGCACAATTATTCCAATTCCTTATTTTATATGCTTTCGCACTTTTTTCTTATCACCCCACTTCTTGGCTATTCGTTAAACTGATTTGTGGGTGTGGTGAGGGGTGTATTTGTAGGCATTTTGAGGTTTGGGAAACTTTGCCCCTCCTGGTAGGAATGTATATCCCATACGTCACTAGCTCATGGACTCTTGCTAATATGAAAGAAATGAATTTATCAGGTAAGTTCTTACATAAATTATGTTTTTCTGACAAATGTCAGTTAGTTATATTTTCCTTAATAATGCATCATGTGACAACTATCAGCCAATCACAAAATTCATATAGGTATATCTTGTTACACTTGTACATACTCACTAGGAGCTGGTGGTGCCTTACAAATGGTGCATATAAAAAGATTGGTCACATTTAGATAATGGAAGTGAATTAGAAAGTTGTTTGCTCAAATTGTGTGCTCTCAATCATGAAAGTTTAATTTTGAATTGGCTGTCCCTTTAAAAGAACATGGATTGTATAATTAATATCTTTTTAAAGATTATTTACAATGTCTCTTCCGCTGTCTATTTATTTATATTTAAAAGTCCTAGATTTGGATCTTGTATTTTTTTTAATTTTATTTTGTGGTCTGACAGGGCATTTTCATGTTGTGAGTATTCACAAACAGAATGTTAATAACCTATTCAGCCTATTCCAGGTGATATCAGACTAGTACACACTTTTTCCAATTCATCCCATTTCTTTATCTGAGGAGCTTATTAAGACTAATTATCATCACAGTCATCTTTGTGGAAAAAAAGTTTTTCCAAATATTAGAGAACTACAAATATTCTGGACTAGATTACAAGTGGAGTGGTAATTACCACTCCTGCTTGAGCTTTAACATTGCTAGAAGTTAACTTTTTGTGTGGGGGGTAGCACTGGTATTACAAGTTGAAAGAAAAAATTGTGCGCTTACACAAAACCTGACACGCACAAAAATTTAAACAGGAGATATCATATTCACTATATCACAGTAAATCCATTGAATTCAATGGAGCAGCAATGTTCCAAAAAACCTAACACCTACACTTGCTCATTAACCCCCATCTCAATAAGCCCCCTACTCTATAAAACCCTAAATCACCCCTATCGCAAACTATCCCGCTACACTATTAACCCTAAACCACCAGACACACTCCACCATTATAAACTCCCTGAACTGCCACACACTCCACTGCTATGAACTTCCTACACTATTAACCCTTAAACTGTGATTAACACCACTGCAAACTACCCCCTAACCTATTAACCTCTAAACCACCACAACCCCATCACAAACTTCCCCCTAACCTTTTAACCCCCTAACTGCCACAACCCCTGGGAACTCCACTGTCCCTTCCACTTTTTGAAACTGTCAGTTTTATTTTATTTTTTATTCAGGTTCAGTTACTGGCTTACAATCAATGCATTTCAATACAATCTATACAGAAAAGAAATGTTTCAAATATACATACAATATTATTTGGTCAATTTTTACATTGCATAGTAGTAAAGCATTGGATAGTACAGTTAGTGAACTTCATGTTTGCCAATTGGACTATATGTCTTCTAATTGATCTATGAGGCCACTTGTGGACCTTGTGATGTGAGGGAAAAGATTAATTTACAGAAGGCTTTCATGAACAGTAGGGGACCACTTTTGGATCCCAAATAGTGAACCTAAGTTTTCTTGTTTCATATCAGATATGCATATTATGCTCTTGTGTGTAAACTTTATGGGCCAAAACCAAAAAGAACTATATCATGTGTGCAGCGCCCAGTAGGGGTCCTCTATATATATAATATAACCTGTGAGGCCTCTCGTGCTCAAGATCAAATAATCGTTTATAGGGCTAAAATGTTTTATCAGGATTATTGGGCGGGATAAGAGGTTGTATGGACTATCAGCCCTCAGGCCACTACTAGTGAGAGACGGCTATGCTGAGGGGATCAGAAAGTTATGTTTCCGCAGCAGAATAGTAGGAAAAAATTCTACGCCCATACTTACTTGTGGAGCTTGCTAGGGGGGTTATGCCACATATTCATATTATAAATAGAAACTGATGAGATATGATAAATCCTAACAACAGGTCAGGTAACTATAACATAACAAGTTTATATATCAATAGGACAGGTTGAGAGAAAACATGACAAAGTGGAATGGTGGCTAAACTTATTGAGTTTGTGCCCAAACCCCAATGGGTACTAAGTTTAATGTTTAACTGATCCTGTCAGAGGTATGCCTACCCTTTGAACACACAACTAATGAAAGGCAAATACCCTCTGTCTGAAATTGTAAAAAGGGTTAGGGGTTTAGATGGGTTGTCAGACCATGTAGCCCTTCTCAAGAGAGGATCATAAGTTGTTATTCAGGGGCTTATTATTGAATGAGATTCTGCACCATTAATTACTTGATAGGAAATGTTAAAGAGTGTTATAAGTCATAGCCATGCTCTAAATAGAATCATATGATTTAAATTAAAACTTAACAACAGTTCTAAAGGAGCGCAACATAACAAGTATATATCCCAAATATAGCAGGCTTGTAAGGAAATTGTGATGTTGGGGATATGACAGCTGAACTAGTCAAATGTGTACTATTGCCACAGTGGGTAATATATTGGGAGCAATCATGACACAAATTTAACAAAAAAAATTGTCTATATAATGCTAATCCCACTAAAACGTTATTTGGGGTGCGGGAAATATGGGGTAGATATTCAGCGGTTTATATGTCAGCTCTGACTCGTAAGGGTTATTTCCCTGCTTGTCATAGTCTAATAAGGCTTCTGCTATAAAAACATGACTACCCCAGCATCATGAATACATTTGCTCCACTTAACGTAAGTACAGTGCTTGAGATGCAGGGGCTATAAAGAGAAAACTAGCAGTGTCTACCGCGTGTGTATACCCATATATGAGAGAACAAAACATCAAATTAAAATAGAAAAATGTCAAGACCAGTCCATACAGTTTATGAAGTGCAAAGGGCTTCGAAAGAAAAAAAAGTTGTATATTTACAGAGAATAAATCTGGTAAAGCCTTCAGGTTTGTCCATTTCCTTTATCACCCTCATCCAATTCCGGCTTTTTGGAGTAAGTTTTCATGTATGGGGTCTACAAGTGAGTTTGCATACCATCTCAGCATAGAATAAATTTGTTGGTAACATGGGTTTGGTGAGACCATATTCATTATTGTCTCTTCATTCTTAGATGTTAGAGGTTGTGACCCCGATAGAGAAGGATCATGTGGCATATACCCGTTTCCAATTATGCTGCGGTGTCTGTGCCTAGGAGATTTACCCCTCTTCTTAAGACTTTGGGTGCGGTGGCTACGACCTTCAAAACTAGATGAGGCTAGGGATCCCAGAGAAGCGTCCTTTGGCGGCGAGAGTGGCGAGAGTGGCGAGAGCACCGAAAACAACCTCAGCTGATCTCCTAAGTTCTGCTTATGATATGTCGCTATTAGGCTGGGAGAAGCGGCATGTGTTTCCTTTCTGGCGTCAGGCTCCCTGGGGCAGTAATCAAGTCACAGGTTAGTGGGGAATTTGTTGCAGCATGGCATTCTTGGGCCATCTGATCGCATCAGAATAGTGTATATATACCGGTTAGTCCTGCTGCAGACATAATTCTCTGAAGGCTGGTCACAGATAGCAGGGTGTGCTCCTATAATGAGTAGCGTGTATGGAGGAGATTGTATAAGTCTTTCAGCATGCTTTGGTGGTATTCATGTATGAGGTGTTTCAGTTTTTCTTCCCATCTGTCCACGCTCTCCATTTTCGTGGCGTGGGGTAGCTGATCCACTTCGATAGTCTTCCGGTGTCAACTGTATCAGGGTAGCTGGTTTCATTTGGGCAAATAGGGTGTAGAATTGGCCAGTTATAACTAAACTCATTTTATAACCCAGGGTCCTGGGGGGGTAAAAGTATGCAGCAGCCCCAACAACACAGACGTTCAGACTCACTAAGAAGGCCTCTCAACCTCGTGGCTCACCACTGTGAAGTTAGCTGAGGAACATAGGTAGGTCCGTTCTATGCTAGAAATTCCCAGACTTCTCTCTAGTCCTGACCGGATTTGTATGTCAAAAAAGAATAGGCTAAATCTAGAAAATATTTCTAATAAAGCTAATTAAGTCCAGGAGCTCTGCACAAACATGTCTAGCCACAACAGCTGTAGGCTCTGCCCCCTTTCAGTTTTATTTTAAATAGAACAAATACATAGAGCAATGTAATTTTTAAAATATACACATAAGTATACAAAGTATGATCCTAATTTTTAAAGTTACACTGAAATTTTCAAAGCATTATCACAATTTGTAAAATCATGATTTTAAATACACTGCTTTATACAGAATCTAAATTCATTAAAATACAAAATAGTAAGTGCAAAGATTAAATGTAATAAAACATAAAAAGACATAAAATAAAGTCCAAAGTAATATAAAATACAAGTAAAAAATGAAAATGTCACCAAACCCATGTCATACCATGCTATATTACACTGAGCTTGTCTCTCCTTCACATCCAGAAATGTAACACCTCTTATAGAAGTATAATACAATCTGTCTTTCTAGATTCTTGCGAGGAATCTTGCAGTGCTGGAGGATCATTTTAGATCATCTCATTTGAGCGGACAGCTTTAGATCATTAGTGATAATGTTTGATGCCAAGAGAAAGATGTTAAATGAAATTTGCATTGGGCAAATATATGGTGGAAGCTTTGCTGCATACACTGCCACAGATAATATTTCTGAGGAATCTGCTGCTGCAGAGACTGTACACTGTTGTGATTCTGCTTCTAATGAGGAAGTTGCCTCTGACATTTCTGATGTTCCTAATACCTTTGATTATGCTGTGCTTTTTGATTTTATAAAGGCTCTAGTGATTGAGGATCAAAAGGTCCCTGTTTCTTCTGATTGGTTCAAACCTAATTCAGAGATTCTAATTCATTTCCAGTATTTGAGACATTACATACATTTAGCTAAGTGATTTTGCAAATCTGAACAGTTTAGGGTCTGAAATATTATTTAAATTGTTTCCTGCATATTTAATTTACTAATCCTCCTAAGGTAGATGTTGCTATTTCTCAGCTGTGAAAAAAATATTTTCCTTCCTACTTATGAGGCTGGTTCTTGCATGTAAAATATAAAAGTATGGAGAAGAACTTTACAAATAATACTTATGGCAGGGGCTATTTTTTATCCTCTCTAGTAGCTGTTGTCTGTCACTTATAGCATAAATCTGCTATTGTTCCTGTTTGCCTGTGTCACCTTCAACACCACTAAACAGGTGCTTATTTCTAATTGCTTTTATTTTTCAGATCATTTGGCAATCTTCTACTACCTAAATCCTCTGTATCTATTCCTGTTAAACTGGATCTACTACCTCTGCTGGATTATACACCTGTTACCATATTCAACTCCATAGCAGCAGTTATACTAAGGTACTGTCATTTTGCTTGCTATTCTACAAGGAAACTACCAGGGTACTTTAAGCCTCTGTAAATATCAGTTTGCAATTAAGCTCCTGCTAGCCTACTTGCAAGGAGTCAATCTGTGTACTCTAAATTGTGTAAATATCAATTTGCATTTAACCCAGGGGTCAAGTCCTACTAAAAAAAGTGTGGGAACTTCCACCCCCAAAACAATTTATATTGTTTTATACCCTTTCCCCCACACACACTGTATTTATATGTTTATAATCTATGCACTTTGTTTAATGAATGCAAATTAAATCTAATTAAGAGTTGAATGGTTGCCTTTGGGTCTGAGACTCCTCCTCTGTCACAGAGGCTCACCCACTTAAGGTGCAATAGTCCTATTTCTGCTGAGGGGAGGTAAATAACACCAGAGGAAGCCTCACAGAAATGTAAGCACCATGTGTTCCCCACAGTGTGGAGTGATCCCACAGCAGGATCGCTGACAGGCTTGCATTTAGTGTATGGCCTCTACCTCATCATGCCATTCGGGCTCTGCAATGCCCCTGCCATCTTCCAATTTTTTATAAATTACATCTGTTGAGATCTCCTTGATGTATGTATTGTCATATACCTAGATGACATCTTAATCTACTCAACTACTGAAAAAGAACACCTAAAACATGTACGATAGATCCTTTCCAGGCTCCGCACTCATCGTCTATATGCTAAGCTTGATAAGTGCATATTCAACACAGATGAGATCAGCTTTCTTGGTTATAAAATTACCCCAGGTGGCATTCATATGGAGGAAGATAAAATTCAAACTATACTGTCTTGGCTGTTTACTGAACCATAAAAACCCTACAGAAATTTCTTGGCTTTGCAAATTTTTATAGAAAATTCATTAAGAACTACTCTGCAATTGTTAAGCCTCTCACCCACCTTACTAGATCCAATACCTATACATGGACAGAGAAAGCCCAAAATGCTTTTGATTACCTGAAAGAAGATTCGCCGCTAAGCCCATACTCATACTTTGAATGCCAAATCTAACATTGCAATACATATTGGACGTTGATGCACCTCTTAGAAGGAACCATTATACCCATTCTAATATACTCAGACCACAGAAACTTGGAATACCTTAAAAGTTAGCAAGATCTTATCCTCAAGACAAGTCAGATGGAGTCTTTATTTTGAGAGATTCAAATATTACTTCACCTACAGACCAGGTTCCTTCAATGGGAAGGCTGACTCCCTCTCTAGATTGTTCTCAAGACAAGTCAGATGGCTATTGTTCCTGTTTGCCTGTGTAACCTTCAACAAATACTCAACAGATGCTTGTTTCTAATTGCATTTATTTTTCAGATCATTTGGCAATCTTCTCCTACCTTAATCCTCTGTATCTATTCCTGTTAAACTGGATCTACTACCTCTGCTGGATTACACACCTGTTGCCATATCCAACTCCATAGCTGCAGTTATACTAAGGTACTGTCATTTTGTTATCCTCCTGCTTGCTGTTCTACAAGGAAACTACCAGGGTATTTTAAGCCTCTGTAAATATCAGTTTGCAATTAAGCTTCTGCTAGCCTTTCTGCAAGGAATCAACCTGTGTACTCTAAGCTGTGTAAATATCAGTTTGCATTTAACCTCCTGCTTTCCTACCTGCAAGGAATCTACATGTGTACTCTAAGCTGTGTAATTTTTAGTTTGCATTTAACCTCCTGCTTGCCTTCTAACAAGTAAACTACCAGTGTACTCTTGGCTGTGTGAATATCAGTTTGCATTTAACCATGCATACCATTACTCAACATTCTTATACTGGTTCTCTATACTTCACTTTCAATATTGTTTTTGAGAGTAGATCTAGTTCAGTAAATTTATCTCTCACCTACTGTAATTGTTCATAATTTATTGTGACCTGTTCTCACTATAATAATTATGTGAAGTTATTTGGAAGGATTCAGTTATTATTCCTTCTCCTTTAATCTTTACATTACAGTTAATCATATTCTGCCTATATACTTAGGAAGAGATAAGTACTTTTGTTAATAGTGATAAAATGTGATAGTTCTTCAATTACCTGCAGGCCCTGGGAGTGGCTGCTCTGATGATGGTGCTGAACTTTAACCAGATTTATGTTTTCTGATCTATTCTTTTAATACCTTGTCTACTTTGAAAGATACAAATGTAGAGGGCTATTTTCATTGTAATCCTGTCTTTTTGACCATGGAGGCCATGGTTCTCTTGGTTCAGAGACTGGGAATAGCACCTTATTGGTCACTTCTATATCAAAGTATTGTTATGTCAGGGATCCCTTTTCCATGTGGATCCACAGCAATGTAGGCAGACTGCTTGGCTGCTGAAGTATCCACGTTTCAATAGATGAAGATTTCAGCTTCAGTCATCAATACACTGTTGCAACAGGAAAGGAAAAAGGCTACATTGAATGCCTACTATAGAATAGTTCTTCAATTACCTGCAGGCCCTGGGAGTGGCTGCTCTGATGATGGTGCTGAACTTTAACCAGATTTATGTTTTCTGATCTATTCTTTTAATACCTTGTCTACTTTGAAAGATACAAATGTAGAGGGCTATTTTCATTGTAATCCTGTCTTTTTGACCATGGAGGCCATGGTTCTCTTGGTTCAGAGACTGGCAATAGCACCTTATTGGTCACTTCTATATCAAAGTATTGTTATGTCAGGGATCCCTTTTCCATGTGGATCCACAACAATGTAGGCAGACTGCTTGGCTGCTGAAGTATCCACGTTTCAATAGATGAAAATTTCAGCTTCAGTCATCAATACACTGTTGCAACAGGAAAGGAAAAAGGCTACATTGAATGCCTACTATAGAATCTGGGGTGGGTTTTTTTGCCTGGATGATTCAACATAATACTTCACCAACAGAAATTCAGTTGCATTTATTACTTTCATTTTTACATGATGGTTAGAGTCAGGAACTGGCATCCACAGGAACTGGCATCCACCCAGAGGGTTCAGATTTTTGCTATTGCCATGGTTCATATCCAACCTGAAACTACAAAGATCTTACCATTGTAAGATCTTTCCTTTGATTCTTAAAGGCCTTAATTGCATTTCCATTTGAACTTCATAAGAATATTTTATTATGGTTTCTCAAATTGAAAAATATTTGGATCTTTTCCAGATAAGCCCCGCCAAAAAGTTAACCCCCGCCACCCAAAAAAGATTATAAAAAAAGAGGATATCAAACTCAAAAAAGAAATAAAAATGCAGTGTATCACCAAGCAGTACTGAAGTGAGCAGTAGCTTCTTCTATAAACCAATCTAGTAACGAGATGCTGAAACAGAAAGGCTGTTTATGATTATCTCAAGGGACCTGCAAGAACTGTATCATTATGTAAAGCCATGTAGATAACTCTGCAATAAGTGATTCCGAGGTAACATCTTGTACAGCAGCATGTGCATGAGCAAGGCATCCCTGAATGTGTCCCTAATATTAATAAAAACCGTGAAGGGGGCGTTGACGGGTGACAAGCAGCTCATACCTACGTCCTCCTTACACGCGCATTTACCCAACAGTGAGTCCAGCTCGCCTCTTACGTGACATGCACGGCGACTTCTGAAGATACTCCGGTAATCGCTCTATCTCTCCCTATTATGGCTGTTTTCCTATGATTATCTCAAGGGACCTGCAAGAACTGTATTGTTATGCAAAGCCATGTAGATAACTCTGCAATAAGTGATTCAGAGGTAACATCTTGTACAGCAGCATGTGCATGAGCAAGACATCCCTGAATGTGTCCCTAATATTAATAAATACTGTGAAGGGGGCATTCACATAGTAAAACATGGTAAACAGATTTTAAAAACGTAATAACATGTATATATAACATAATGTAGATGAATATTTTTGGATATTTTCCAGATACCAGAAAGTTCATTGTTTTTATGGCGCAAGTTTAAATATTAAAAGTTCAAGGTTGCGTAGCATGCGTGCATTAAATTGGAGCTGTCAAAAGTGGCGGGGCTTAACTTTTCGCGCGTGCACTTTTTGCATTAGTGGCGGGGCTTATCTGGAAAAGATCCAAATATTTTCTTAGTTGTCATTACCTCAGCTAGATGGTTGTCTGAGTTACATGCATCTAGTAAGGAGCCATGCTCTTTTTATTGCTTTTTCATCTTCTTATTGGAAAGTATTACTAGGGAGGGCCAAGGCAACTAGAAATTAATAACCCCCCAAAATATTTCTATATTAGCCCTTGCTAATAATACCATGTTCCATTCTCTTTTTCAGGCCTTTCCACATTGTTGCTGGATATCACTAGGAGGTAGAAGGCACCTAGTCTTAGTGTTACTTTTATTCATTCATGTAGTCATGGGGAGTTATCAGCTCTCTTCTGCCCCCTCTATTCAATTAACATGGAAAGTTTATGTAAACAAAGTAACAGTTCAGAGACCTCAAGCACATTATAGAAAAGTAAAAGTATAATATACATGAAAATTATGCGCCCCATGTATTAAAAGGCATGAGGGCAGCATCTTAACTTGAAAAGATATTTGCATGCCTTTGCTGCACACGGGCAGCAGATCTATTCTTCCACTGGCCAGTATGCATCATTGCCAGTGTAATGCCCTCCCTATTCACTCAAGCGACCAATTGTCTGAGAGAAGAGACTATTGCAGAGAGCGAGCAAGCTTTCTGTGATTTCCCTTTGCCACCTTAAAGGCTGTAACACACTGCAAGCGGAGCGGCACACTGCGTGTACATGCGGCTGTGCCTTTTCATCTCTGAGCACTCAGCTGCATCAGGTCAGGAGCGCTCAGAGATGAAATATTTGATCTTCAGAAGTGCTTGCAGTGTGTCACAGCCTTAAGAGGTAGGCGTACCATAATTTTTAGAAGTGAAACTCGGACCACCTGGTGCAGTGCCAGTGGGGATGTGGTCAGGGGCGTGGTCGAGAGGGTGTGGTGATTGCCGACTGGAACTAATTTTCCAGAGAGTAAATGAGCCTTTGTGATCACTACCTATGAATGCCAGACGGCAAATGTTCCCATTACAGAGCAGCACCTGATGCACATATTACAGAGGTAATGTGTAACTTACAACAGGCACTTACCTAGCACACAGACTCCGCACACATGTGAACACTTAACCCAGAAGTCAACTGCTAAGGCAAAGGTCTTATAACAAGATGGCAGTGCTCTGTCACTGTTGCTATGGAAATGACTAAGCATACAGTTGAAATGTTTTCTAATGTTCACATAGCTTTATTGTAAACATAACATACCCGTGCACTGCACACACTGGATAAATAACGTTACATATATAGCTATTTACACAGTGTCTGCTACTGAGCGAATGTAGCTGCTGCTATAGCAATGCCTGCTCAGTGAACAGCATTAGCCCTTGGCTTGCAGCCTGATGCTCATTATGTGACTGCAAAGCCAGGTGTGCCAGGAGAATACCCTTCCCTAGTCACTGGCACTGCTGGGGTTAAAGTGTCACCCGGGGTGGACTGTTAGTATTTTGCTACCATTGCAACTGCATGTCCCATAGTGCTTTGTACCTCACATGCTGCCGACCCTCACACTGGCCACACATATGTGACTGACGTCACCCACTTCTGCGCTATTCAGTGCTGCACTACTTTTTTTTAATTTCACAGTGCCACTGACTGTAAAAAAAAAAGTATGTCAGGCAGTCAGTAAGGCACATGGACAAAATGTCAAAAATGTCTGTTTTTTAAAAAGACAGCAAACAGAAATACCGGACTGTCCGGTCAAATACCAGACACCTGGCAAACTGGGACAGAATGAACAATTGGGTGGGACACTGGGACAGCGCCTCCTAACAGGGACAATCCCAGTCAAACTGGGACTTATGGTAAGCCTATTAAGAGGTGGCGAAGAGTCTAATGACTGCTGCTTCTTGCATTGCGGGAAGCAGGCTCGCATGTGCTTTTTTATCATGGGAAGGAAGTTGATGATTTCTGAATTATTACACAAACCAATTTGATCAGAGAGAGATAAGTCATTAAAGAGAGAAGACAGGTGCCTATTGGCAAATTCACACAATAGGGTAACCTTTCTTTCTGATTATATTTTGATGTTTTCTAAAGCAATTCATTTTCTTTTACTTTTTTTCTGCAGTAAAATAGTCAGACCAATGCAGTATGGGATAAAAATACCAAAATAAAGTAGAATTCAATTTTGATTAAACTGTCCAAATAATATCACTCTCCTAATTTTTTATGTTTTTGATGCTATAGTTATTTATCCCACTTGTTGCTTCTTCTTTCATTTTTTTTAAATCCAAGCAATTACTCAATGTAATGAAATTAAATGAAAACAAATACTGATTGTTAGATGGATTTGAAATTTGATAAGCATGATTTCAAAGATCATTCTAATGACATGTTCATTAAAAATATCTTTCATGTCCCTGAAGCTAACCTTATTACTAATACTTTTGCTTTTGATCTTAAGGATGTGCAATTTTCTAAAACTCAACGAGTGTTGTCTTCCATAATTACCAGCCATTTAGGAAGGCATTTTTTACTGTCTATTTTATCTTTTTTTCATTCACTGGTTTATTATCTGTCAGGGAAAGCTGAGGGAAAGTTCAAGCTCCCTTGAATCATTGTTCTTTCTGCTTTTCTTTTAAAATGGTTCTTAAAAGATAATGTTATATGGCCTAAAATGTAATAATATGATATTTCCTTGAATGGTGATTATTCTCTCTGTGTTTCACTTCACTTACAGGAGAGGTGAATGTTCAGATTAAACTTACCATACATCTTTATATCTGCAGGAGAGAAAGAACTGATTTTACTGTGACATTTTTTTTATTCCTTACCTTTTTATATATAACTCATATCATTCTAGTTTGTAAAAACAACTGCTATACTGCGACTTTACAAATATGTTTCTAAAGGCAAATATGTACTTTTATTATTTAGCCTTGTTTGTTTTAGAGATGTTTTCTTTTTAATTAAACAAAATCCTACAAGATAGTACACTTCTCAAGGGAAAACTTATCAAAGTGACATAATACTAGATGTATTATTAACTAAAACTATATATAGTAAAGATAGAATAGCATGGACGGCTGTCCACTGTTAAAGGGATGTTAAACAGTCTGTTTTGTTGTTGTGATAAAAAAGCACTAGGCAGTGGCTTATATTTAATATTGATCATTGACATATTCATTATTCATCATTTTAAATAGATTTTACCTTTTTTTTTTATTTAATTTTTACACATTTGTTCAGTATTCATTACTTCCTGTCACAGCCCTACAAGGAAGCTGTGGCCCCTACAGGAAGGTTTATCTAGCCTGATGTCATAAAACTCCTAGAGTGACATGAGCTGATTTACTATAAAGTGAATAGTCTAGATAACAGGGAATCAGATTTTCTCATGCTCAGAGCCGTTAGAATATAACCTAAGTTGCCAAGATGTCAGCTCTCTTATCACAATGAAGGAAGGGGCTACTTTAATCATTTCTAAGTGCTAATTTTTATTTTTTTATTTTTTTTTAAAAACAAGTTTGTTTGCTGTTTTTTTTAAATAAATCAGTTTCTGTCTCAGTTTACTTTGATTTAACATATTTGTTATTATTAAAAGAGCACTGTTTAAAATCCCTTTAATTCTACCATTACTGTACTAATTAGAAAACTTTTTAGCAAAACATTAACATAATTTTCATGTAGTTTATGTAACCAGAAATTCTAGTTATCCAGAAGTTGCTTTTTTTTGTGAACTTTTGGAAGTATTGTTATATGAAGAAATATAGGGCTAGATTACGAGTGGAGCTCTAACAGTTACAAGCGAGCAAAAAGTTATTTTTTTTTTGCGGGTGTTTTCACTTGTATTACAAGTTTAAAGTAAACGCAATCTCTTGAGTGCAATTGAAGTTAACACTCTTTGGCATAGCGCGATCTTAGAGCTCTGATTGCAAAGAAAAAAGTGTTACAAAACGCATAAAAAATACATTACAAAGTATAGTTGCATTTATAATAACATCATCTAATACAAAATATAAAAATAAATATTGCACAAAGAAGCTATAAGGGCACAAAGATATGAGGTCTCAGGTGTTATAAAAAAAAGGCAGGCAAAAGGGCTTTAACATTAAGATACACACACACACACACATATACATATACATATATATATACATATGGATTCTTTCACCACCCTGCCATTTTTGGAATCCACCGGGATGCAGCAAAGGCAAACATAGTATTACAAAAAAACGCCTAACCGCCCACAATAAGTATTAAAAAAAAAATAACCATCCGCAATAAGTATTAAAAAAAAACCTAACTGCCCGCAATAAGTAACTATAATAATAATAACTAGTATTTATATAGCGCCTTTCTCCCAGTGGGACTCAAAGTGCTTTTTCAGCGCTCACTCTCGGAATAAACCAAATCGGCAGCTGGATAGTAATAGTTGTTATTATTACCCAATTTAATGGTACTCATTTTATCGACCTCGGAAGGATGAAGGGCTGAGTCGGATTTGAACCTGTGACCTTTGGATCTTTGAACAGGCTTTTGTAGTCAGGGCATTTTACCAACTAAAGTATTTAAAAAAAAATAACAGCCTGGAATAAGTATTAAATAAAAAAACCTAACCGCCCGCAATAAATATTAAGAAAAAAAACTAACCACCCGCAAAAAGTATTAAGAAAAAAACCTAACCACCCGCAAAAAGTATTAAGAAAAAAACCTAACCACCCGCAATAAGTATTACGGAAAAAAAACAACCAACTACCTAATAAAATTATTAACCCCTAAATCTGCCAACCCCAACATCGCAAACTACCTAATACATCTATTAACCCCTAAACCACCATTAACCCACATTGCTAATTAACCTAATAAATCTATTAACCCCTAAATCACCATTAATCCACATTTCAATTAACATAATAAATCTATTAACCCCTAACTTGCCAAAAACAAAAAATGCAAATAACTAATCACTTTGCCCCCTAACCTAACACCCCCTAAATTAACCCCATTACATAAATTAAAATATTCCTAAATTACAATTAAAATTCTAACATTACTTTAAAAATAAAGAAAACTAAGTTTAAACTAATCTAAAATTACAGAAAATAAAAAAGTCTAACATTACAGAAAATAAAAAAGTCTAATATTACACAAAATAATAAACCACATTATCCAAAATAAAAAAATAAACCTAATCCCTATGAAAATAAAAAAGCCCCCCCAAAATAAACCCCCCCCCTAATCTAAGAATAAACTATCAATAGCCCTTAAAAAGGGCTTTTTGTAGGGCATTGTCCTAAATAAATCAGCTCTTTTACATTAAAAATAAATCAAGCCCCCCCAACAGTAAAACCCCCCACCCACCAAACCCCCCAAAATAAACAAACCTAACACTAAAAAAACCTAAACTACCCATTGTCCCTAAAGGGGCATTTGTATGGGAATTGCCCTTAAAGGGACAGTCTTGTCAAAATGAAACTTTCATGATTCAGTAAGGGCATGCAATTTTAAACAACTTTCTAATTGACTTTTATCATTAAATGTGCTTTGTTCCCTCTGTGGTATTTTTGAAAAGCTAAACCTAGGTAGGCTCAAACTGATTTTTTCACAGTTAGACAGTACTAGTTCATGTGTGTTATATAGATAACATTGTGCTCACTCCCATGGAGTTATTTAGGACTCTGCACTGATTGGCTAAACTGCATGCCTGTCAAAAGCACTGAGCTAGAGGGCAGTCTGCAGAGGCTTAGATACAAGGTAATCACAGAGGTAAAACATATATTATATAATGGTGTATTCTGGTGTAGGCTGTCCCTTTAAAAGGGCATTCAGCTCTTTTTCAATTGACCGAATCCAAATAAAAAACCTACCAAAAACCCCCCTAACACTAAGCCCCAAATAGGTACTCACGGTTCCTGAAGTCCAGACAGGTCCATCATCTTCTATCTTCATCCATAGTGAAGGCGGCGTGTTGAGCGGTTTTCCCAGATGTGGTGATACTCGGTGGCGCTCCTTGGTGGCGTGGAGACTCCTCTTCATGTGATCGTCGGCTGCACACTAAAGATTGAATGCAAGGTACCCCATATTTATTGGGGTATCTTGCATTCCTATAAGCTGATATTTTAAAATCAGCCAATAGGATGAGTGCTAATGAAATCTTAGCTCTAATCCTATTGGCTGATTTCAAAATATCAGCCAATAGGAATGCAAGGTACCCCAAATTGATTGCGGTACCTTGCATTCAATCTTTAGTCTATGATGGACATCGGATGAAGGGGAGCCTCCATGCCGCCGAGGAATGCCTCACTGCTGAGGACCACCGCTGAGGATCCAGGCATCGGGAACACAGCTCTGCACCTCTGCTCTGCGCCGCCTTCCCTCCATATGAAGATAGAAGATGATGGATCGGTCTGGAAGACCGTCTCCGCCGGATTTCAGGAACCATGAGTACCTATTTGGGGCTTAGTTTACAACATGCATGCAATTAACTATTTTTTATAACTGTATAAATATCAGCATAAATTATTCTACTGTACTAACATTTAATTTTAATCATTTAGTTATTTGCAAAATTTCTTTATAGTTTAAAAGAGTGATTTGAACTTAACTTTAACATTTTAGTAAAAACAGAAAATGACTGAACTAGTAAAAATGTAAACTAAGCATACAAAAGAATGACAGCTAGTGATGTCGCAAACATAAAATTTTCCATTCACGAATGGCGAACGCGAATTTCCGCAAATGTTCACGAACGGGCGAACCGGGCGAACTGCCATAGACTTCAGTAGGCAGGCGAATTTTAAAACCCACAGGGACTCTTTCTGGCCACAATAGTGATGGAAAAGTTGTTTCAAGGGGACAAACACCTGGACTGTGGTATGCTGGAGGGGGATCCATGGCAAAACTCCCATGGAAAATTACATATTTGATGCAGAGTCTGGTTTTAATCCATAAAGGGCATAAATCACCTAACATTCCTAAATTGGAATAACGTGCTTTAAAACATCAGGCATGATGTTGTATCGATCAGGTAGTGTAAGGGTTACGCCCGCTTCACAGTGACAGACCAAACTGCCCGTTTAACGCACCGCAAACAACCGCAAACAGTCTATTTGTACAACCGCAAACTCCCCATTTGCACAAGGTTGGATACCAAGCTAGCCATGTCCCGTTCCTTGTCCTCACTGATGTCATTGAAGGTCTCTTCCTCCACCCAGCCACGTACAACACCATGGGTCCCCGAAAGGTGACAACAAGCCCCCTGGGACACCTGCTGTGTCTGGTCTTCCACCTCCTCAAAGCCACCTTCCTCCTCTGACTCCTCTTCTTCAGACTCCTCTCTCTGCGTTGCCTCTCTCTGCATTATTATAAGGTGTGTTAAGTAGTACTATTCCTATCAGTTTAATCCCTGTTATGTGCCTTTTTTTTTTGGTTTGGTTTTTGAAGCCACAGTGAAGCACCAGAGGCCAGAAATATTAGGCATGTACACATGCCTGAAAAATTAGGTATTGTTGCAGCCGCTGCTGTAGCAGCGGCCAAAAAAATTGATGTTTGTTTCCTAGGCAGAAAGTGCCCTAAAACATTACGGCTTGAACCCTAGTTGGTGGCGGATAAGTCACGCAAGTCATCCGGCATTCAGAGATAAAATACAGCAGCGTGTGGACAATTTTTAGCCCAAGACAGCTCATCTCATCAGGCCTTTTTTAGTCAAATGTATTGCCCACTGTCAGTCCCTTCGGGATCCATCCCTCATTCATCTTAATAAAGGTGAGGTAATCTAGACTTTTTTGACCTAGGCAACTTCTTTTCTCAGTGACAATACCGCCTGCTGCAATGAAGGTCCTTTCCAACAGGACACTTGAAGCGGGGCAGGCCAGAAGTTCTATCGCAAATTGGATAGCTCAGGCCACAGGTCAAGCCTGCACACCCAGTAGTCAAGGGGTTCATCGCTCCTCAGAGTGTCAATATCTGCAGATAAGGTGAGGTAGTCTGCTACCTGTCGGTCGAGTCGTTCTCTGAGGGTGGACCCCGAAGGGCTGTGGCGATGCATAGGAGTTAAAAAGCTCCGCATGTCCTCCATCAACAACACGTCTGTAAAGCACAGGAGGAGGCGGGCAGGCGTGTGCATGGGGAGGGAGCGGGTAGGAACCGCTGCACTACAGAAAAAAATGTTTTTATAAGTGGGAGAAAGGGGTGCAAAATATTTAGTACTTGGAAATCTAAGTGATCTGGGAGCGGGTGGGGGATTGGTCTTTTGGGGGGAAGCTACACTACAGAAAAATGAAATAAAAATAAAAAAAAAAACATTTTATTTGCAAACTGGGTACTGGCAGACAGCTGCCAGTACCCAATATGGCCCCCAATAAGGCAGAGGGGAGGGTTAGGAAGCTGTTTTTTTTGGGGGGGGGGGTCAGGGAGTTTGGGGGCCAAGGGGGGGATCCTACACAACAGTATATGTAAATATGCTAAAAATATATATATATATATATATAAAAAAAAGATACCTTTTATTTTAGTACTGGCAGACTTTCTGCCAGTACTTAAGATGGAGGGGGCAATTGTGGGGTGGGGGAGGGAAGAGAGCTCTTTGGGAGGGATCAGGGGGTCTGATGTGTCAGGTGGGAAGCTGATCTCTACACTAAAGCTAAAATTAACCCTGCAAGCTCCCTACAAGCTACCTAATTAACCCCTTCACTGCTGGGCATAATTCATGTGTTGTGCACAGTTGCATTTAGTGGACTTCTAACTACCAAAAAGCAATGCCAAAGCCATATATGTCTGCTATTTCTGAACAAAGGGGATCCCAGAGAAGCATTTACAACCATTTATGCCATAATTGCACAAGCTGTTTGTAAATGATTTCATTGAGAAACCTAAAGTTTGTGAAAAATGTGACTATTTTTTTTAATTTAATCACATTTGGCTGTGAAATGGTGGCATGAAATATACCAAAATGGGCCTAGATCAATACTTGGCGTTGTCTACTACACTACACAAAGCTAAAATTAACCCTACAAGCTCCCTAATTAACCCCTGCACTGCTGAGCGCTGAGCATAATACACGTGTGGTGCGCAGCGGCATTTAGCGGCCTTCTAATTACCAAAAAGCAATGCCAAAGCTATATATGTCTGTTATTTCTGAAAAGAAGGGGATCCCAGAGAAGCATTTACAACCATTTGTGCCATAATTGCACAAAATGTTTGTAAATGATTTCAGTGAGAAACCTAAAATTTGGAAAAATGTAACGTTTTCTTTTATTTGATCGCATTTGGCTGTGAAATTGTGGCATGAAATATACCAAGATGGGCCTAGATCAATACTTTGGGTTGTCTACTACACTACACTAAAGCTAAAATTACCCCAAAAAGCTCCTTACATACTCCCTAATTAACCCCTTCACTGCTGGACATATTACATGTGTGGTGCGCAGTGGCATTTAGCGGCCTTCTAATTATCAAAAAGCAACGTCAAAGCCATATATGTCTGCTATTTCTGAACAAAGGGGATCCCAGAGAAGCATTTACAACCATTTGTGCCATAATTGCACAAAATGTTTGTAAATGATTTCAGTGAGAAACCTAAAATTTGGAAAAATGTAACGTTTTCTTTTATTTGATCGCATTTGGCGGTGAAATGGTGGCATGAAATATACCAAAATGGGCCTAGACCAATACTTTGGGTTGTCTACTACACTACACTAAAGCTAAAATTACCCCAAAAGCTCCCTACATGCTCCATAATTAACCCCTTCACTGCTGGACATAATACACGTGTGGTGCGCAGTGGCATTTAGCAGCCTTCTAATTATCAAAAAGCAACGTCAAAGCCATATATGTCTGCTATTTCTGAACAAAGGGGATCCCAGAGAAAAATGTACAACCATTTATGCCATAATTACACAAGCTATTTGTAAATAATTTCAGTGAGAAACCTAAAGTTTGTGAAAAAAATTTGTGAAAAAGTGAACTATTTTTTTATTTGATCGCATTTGGTGGTGAAATGGTGGCATGAAATATACCAAAATGGGCCTAGATCAATACTTTGGGATGTCTTCTAAAAAAAATATATACATGTCAATGGCTATTCAGGGATTCCTGACAAATATCAGTGTTCCAATGTAACTAGCGCTAATTTTGAAAAAAAAAATGGTTTGGAAATAGCAAAGTGCTACTTGTATTTATGGCCCTATAACTTGCAAAAAAAGCAAAGAATATGTAAACATTGGGTATTTCTAAACTCAGGACAAAATTTAGAAACTATTTAGCATGGGTGTTTTTTGGTGGTTGTAGATGAGTAACAGATTTTGGGGGTCAACGTTAGAAAAAGTGTGTTTTTTTCCATTTTTTCCTCATATTTTATAATTTTTTTTATAGTAAATTATAGGATATGATGAAAATAATGGTATCTTTTGAAAGTCCATTTAATGGCGAGAAAAACGGTATATAATATGTGTGGGTACAGTAAACGAGTAAGAGGAAAATTACAGCTAAACACAAACACCGCAGAAATGTAAAAATAGCCCTGGTCCCAAATGGACAGAAAATGGAAAAGTGTTGTGGTCATTAAGGGGTTAATGTACACTACTGTTACACCAGATATGATTAGCACTGGTGTGACACTGTGCCCTGGCAGGCCCTGAAATGCACACGTGTGAAGGAAACTGACTGCTATTATTTCACAGTCACATATGAGTGGTGGCACTGGACAAGTGGGCACAGTATACGCTGTGAGCCTGAAACACAAACTGGCAGGCAGGCAACTGCAATTAGATTAAACAGGAAAAAAAAAAAAAGCAGACTGATGTTCTAGCCCTAAAAAGGGCTTTTTTGGGGTGCTGTCTTTACAGCAGAGATCAGATGAGTCCTTCAGTACTGTAGTGGACACTGAATACACTAGCCTAGCTATAGTGTTCCCTATTAAATCAGCAGCAGCAACACTGTCCCTCCTCTCAGTAAGAATGCAGCTTCCGAATGAATCTAAAATGGATGCTGTCCAGGAGGTGGGAGGGTCTGGGAGGGAGAGTCTGCTGCTGATTGGCTGGAATGTGTCTGCTGACTGTGAGGTACAGGGTCAAAGTTTACTCAATGATGATGAATAGGGGGTGGACTGAACATCGCATATGTTCACCCGCCGCTGCGAACGCAAACAAGCTATTTTCGCCGGCGAACTATTCGTGACATCTCTAATGACAGCTCAAAAATGCTATCAACATTCAGGAAAATGAAAAATAGAATTGTAAAAGTAACATTGTATAAATATATTTTTTAATGGACTGCAATACAGCTAGTGATGATTGTCAATGCCAAGCCTGTTATGAATTTTAAATGCAATGTTTTATTTTTCTTATGAATAAGGAAGGAGCGAAGTTTCTCCCCTAAACATCACAACTTTAATAAAATGCAATTTACTTTAAAAATGTAGTGAATGTTATATTTATGTATGACCAAATGTATGTGGACACCCCTACTATTTTTTTTTTTATTAATTAATTAAATATAATTTATTTCAGTAAGCATTAGAACTGTATGCTTTATGGCCAAAAGTATGTTTAGAACCCTAATAATTATTATTGAGTACAGGTGTTTCAGCTACACTGACTGCTAACAGATGCATAAAATCCAGTACATAGCCATACAGTCTCCATAGACAAACACTTGTAGTACAAATTGTCATACCAAAGAGCTCTGTGGCTTTAAACAGGGCACCTTTGCCACAAGCAAGTTCATAACATTTATGCACTGCTAGATCTCCCACGGGCTGCTGACTGATGAAGCGCATAGCAAGTAAAAATCACCTATCATCTGCTACATCACCCATCGCAGAGTTAAAAACTGCCTCTGGAAGCAACATCAGCACAAGAGCTGTTCATCATGAGCTTTTCAAAATATGTTTCATAAACAAATAGCTGTAAAGAAACTTCACATCAACATACACAATGCCAAACGTCAACTAGAGTGGAGTGGTGTAAAACACTCTTCCACTTGACTCTGGAAATGGATCTCATGAGTGATGAATCACACTTCACTATCTGCTAGCCTGATGAAAGAATCTGTGTGTTGCAGATGCCATGAGAACACAATCTACCGGAATGCATAATGCCTACTGTAAAGTTTGGTGGAGGAGGGATAATGGTCTAGAGTAAACTTTATGGTTTGGGCTAGGCCCATTGGTCCAATGAAGTGTCATTTTAAAGACACTTTAAACAATTAGATGCTACTTTTTAGCAACAGTTTGGGGAAGGCTCTTTCCTGTTCCTCTTTCATGTTCCAGCATAACTTTGCCCTTGTACACAAAGTGAGGTCCATGTTTGATAAGCTTGGTGTGGAGGAACTTTAGGGGACTTCACAGAATCCCGACTTTCACCCCATTGAGCCAGACCTTCTCATCCAATATCAGTGTCAGACTTCTCTAAATTATTTTTTGATTAATTGGACACAAATTCCAATAGACACACTTGTGGAAACAATAAATATAGCTATTACACGTGACTACAACACTACCAAATATCAATTTAAATTGGCCAAGCCATTTTTAAGTTATCTAGTACAGGTGGCCCTCGGTTTACAACGGTTCAATTTACACCGTTTCAGAATAACAACCTTTTTTTCCAGTCATGTGACTGCTATTGAAAAGCATTGAGAAGCAGTGCATTTATTAAAATAGCCAGTAGGTGGAGCTGTCCGCTTGTGTTGCAGCAAAGCCAAGCAAGCTGAAATTAATCAGTTTAACCAGACCTGAGCTATAGAGCAGATTTCAAAGGAACAAGATCTTCCTGTCTATAAATCAGTCCAGATTGGAATGCATAGAAAGAACTGTTATAAGAAAAATGCAAGTGAAGTCTGTGTTGTGTGATTATTTTATTAGGGTTATAATGCTGTTTAGCATTTAAAGTCTTCATTTCAAAGCTTTAAAAATAATGTATTAGGTGTTACTTATGACAATTTTGAGAGGAGCCTGGAACCTAACTCCCTCACTTCCCATTTACTTACATTATAAACTGGGTTTCAATTTACAACGGGTTCGATTTACAACCATTTCTTCTGGAACCTAACCCCGGCGTAAATTGAGGGCTACCTGTATATAGAAATGTCCATTGAATTATAATTGTGATATTTAGAAGGTACTACAATTGACATGGGTAAAGTATTTAAATTAAACTTTTCATGCTGATGTTTTTTTAATTAATCTAATGACAAATCATAGTTCAAATTTATAACTTCTTTTATTTTTAAGGGATTGTGTTCAAATTAGCTTTTGTTTTGTGGCAACCCACAGTGAAGGTTATGTACTGTTGTGTCAGCACCTGACAAGCTGAAGCTCAATTATTTTTCTCCAACATATTATCAGTCTAGCTGCAGTTTAGGGTTCTGTCACCAGGGGAGCCTATTTCTGTGTTCCCTTCTCAAGACTAAAACAGAGCCAAGTCTTAAAAACTTTACAGCCTGGAGAGAAATTTTAGTGCAGAGGCAGAATCCACTTGATTCTCTAAAGCAGGACATTAATGTTTCCTCACTGCACTCTGTATCTGCAGCAGTGAAAAATTATGTTGGTTCCTTTCTGTGTTGTGGTATGGTAGGAAGGCATCTCAGGTCTGCCTTTTGCTTAAAACAGCATGTAGTGTTCCCTCTATCTTGACACATCCTTTAAATTAGAGGATAGATGATAGGCAATGCAAATTTCCATCCTCTGCCACAGCCCATTGTCATCACACAATGCATTTTACACAATCCTCCTACAAACCTACATCAATATATAATATAATAATGCCCATTTCTGCAGTATAAATAATTTGTTATTTATTTAAATTTAAGAAGGAAATACAATTCTTCAATTTGGTTCTTTTATTCTTAAACTGAATTTTGTTTTCTAAAAATATATATAGACATTATTTTATTATTTGTTTAATCTATTATTAAAAAAACAAGGAAATTAATTGGCAGAAAACTTATTTTAAAGCCAGAGTTATCCATCAAACATTTAAAAACAAAGACCTTTCTAACTTAAACTCACCCCACTCCCACCTTGGAATTTTTGCATGATGTCATAATTCATAAATTACATGATGAATTAATGATGACACACAGATAGATAGCTAGATAGATAGCTAGATAGATTTCTGATCTGTGTGGCATGGATTATTAATGGCAATTGTTGGATTTGCTATAAAATGGTTCCTATTCTGATTCAGTACTTAAATTATTTATAGCTAGTTTTAAAGATTTAGACAGGTGTCAGATATCAAAGTATCAAACATCAAAAAGACATTCTGTACAGTGGACGTAGATTCTTTTTTTTTTTTTTAAACTTCAAATTGAGTCAATAATTTACCTGTGTTTCTACTAGGAATTTAATTTTGCTGATGCAGTTCAAGAAATTCATCCATGCAATATACTGTGTATATATATATATATCTCATGTATGAAACAAGAAAAATATAATGCTATATTTTAAACATGTAGTTTAAAGTTTGAATAAAAGATATTTAGCACATGCATCGATTGTAACATTGTAACATTCTTTCTTTAACACAGTCATTATATAAATCCTATAGATGAAGGGTGTGCAATTGTTTTTGTATAATAGCAAAAATCTACGAAAATTGTGGTTTTCTTATTTTTTGGTAACATCTGAATAACTAATACGGCTGTCAATGAAAAAACGAAAAATGTTTATCCGAATACTAGTTAAAAATTTTCAATTTTGTTTTCATTTTCAAAGCAGACTGTTGTTATGGTGCAAGCAGCTCTGTTATCAAATAAAATAATACCAGAAAGAGCAAGAAAATAGATTGACAGTTTTCCTCCCAGTGGAATCCTGTGACGTTTTTAGCCTACTAGGATTCTCAGGGGTAGGGAAGTAAAAGGGCGATTACCTAACGTTTTTAGCTGTGTGCAATCAGTGTACCACTGAGAGTTACAGAGCTACATTGAGAGAGAGATTGTGACTTTGCCTTGGATTAGCTGATTTTAGAGAATAATATAACAGCACATTGTGTGTTATATTATTACTTATTCTCCAACATATTTTTATTTTGTGTGCTAAAGAAAAATTAAGATATTATCTGGATAATTGTATATTGTAAGACATAAACAAACTAACAAACTGTCTGTTGTCTGACTCTTTAAAGCAACTGTTTGTTTTTATTTAAAAAGTCTTAGCTTTTTTTTCTGGAATGAAATGGGTTTTTCATAGATTATTTATTAACTAACCACTAGTTGTGTTTACTATACTTAGTGACTGTTCTAGCTAGCTGTAGTGCTCCAATACAAAACAATAACATGGTGTTTCTCACTGACACTGCAGGAGATACACCATATTATGCCAACTAGTACCTAGTTAAATTCATTTAAATGAAATTCATTATTATGGGAATTTTTTAATTCTGTTCACATTTTTAAAAATGTTTTTTATTTTATGCATGTAAGTTATAGGGATAGTTGTTTTTTTTTTTTACTTATATCTCCAATCAGCCAATAGGATTGAGCTTACATTCTATTAGCTGTTTTGATTGCATCAGCCAATAGGATTTTTTCACCTTTATCTGTTTTTTTTTGTCTATGGGGAAATCGTGCACGAGTGCGTAAAACCAGCTCAAAGCAGCACTGGTATTGGAGTGTATGGAGCTCAATTTTGCTCTACGCTCACTTATTGCCTGCTAATGCCGGATTTTTTTTTTTTTGTGTAAACCTATAATAGCAGTGCTATAGGGAGGTGAGCAGTGACAATAACTTGCAAGTTAGCACCGAGCAGCTCTTACCACAAAACTCGTAATCTAGCCGAGTGTTATTTATAAATAAGCAAAACTATTCAGTTGTCCAAAAACACGCCCATATGGGCTATGTAAATAGGTCATCTACAAAACATATATGGAAATAAAAATCTAATCTACAATGTCCCTTTAAATGGATAGGAAAAAGTCAAAATAAAACTTGCAGGCATCAGATAGAGCAATACATGTCATTTTAAGACACTTTTGAATTCACTTCTATTTTCAAATGTACTCGTTTAGTTTGTTCTCTTGTTGACAAAGAATATGTAGGGTATATATTCTACTGTAGGACCTAATTGGTGATTGGTGCCTTAACACATTTGTCTCTTGTGATTGGCTGACTAGGTGTGTACAGAATCTAGAGTTCCTAGGATTTGCTTTGCTTCTTCTTCAGCAAAGAATATCAAGAGAATGAAGCAAATGTAATAGTAGATGTAAATTGGATATTAGTTTAAAATTGTATGTTGTATCTGAATCATGAAAGAAAATAAATTGGGTTTCATCATGATTCATTATTTACCTTTTAGTGTTTAAACTTCCAGTATAGGTAGAGATACCAAGGGCAAAATCATAAAAAAAAACATCTATTTCAAATGCCTATATAAAGATAAAGGAGCAATATAATATTTTTTTTAGATTTAAGCATGTAACCTGCTGGATCAATGGGAAAAAATGAAAGGGGAGAAAAATTTAGGAAACACACTCTACACACATTACACAGTCACACTGTACCTTTACATAAACTTAAAAAAAAATCAGATGTCAAAAATATAAGAAAAAAAAATTCTGTTCACATCCATAAAATATATACATTTTTCTAAGAATTTCATCACAAAATACGTTGTTATATAATTAAAGAGACAGTCTAAATTAAACTTTTATGATTCAGGTAGGGCATGCAATTTTAAACAATTTACTTTTATCATAAAATTTGCTTTGTTCTCTTGTTCTCATGGTATTCTTTGTTGAAAGCTAAAACTAGTTAGTCTCATATGCTAATTTCTAAGCCCTTGAAGGCCGATTTGTATTGCAGTGCATTTTAACAGCTTTTCACAGTTAGACAGTGCTAGTTCATGTGTGCTATATAGATGGCAGTGTGCTCACTCCCATGGAGTTATTTATAAGTCAGTAGTAACTGGCTAAAATGCAAGTTTGTCAAAAGAACTGAAACAAGGGAATAGTCTGCAGAGGTTTAGATAGTAGGTAATCCCAGAGGTAAAAAGTGTATTAGGAATCTATGGCACTCTACACAATAAATTATATTAGTTATTGAATAGAACCCTTTTTACTCACACATAAATGGTGGGAGAGGACTAACGGTTCTACATATTTTGGATGACCTGCATAATCATAGATCTGTAGTCTAACTACATTGTATGGATTCAATTATATAGTAGAAAAAATAAAGATGTTACATCTGGCATTGTATTTTATTCCATTATCTATGCCCCTGAAATCTAAGAGAAACTAAACTGACTAATGTGTATGCACCATATATTGTGTATGGTCACTATCTTTAAAAAACTTTTTTTTTCATCCATTTTTCACGAATTGTCTAGAAATGAAATAAGTGAAATTCACTTTTGTATTGCAACTAAAAAATATGCACAGATAAACATTTATACATATGTATACAGATCAGTAATTGCAATTTTTTTCATACAGGTGGTGAGAGTCCATGATCCATTACTTTTGGGAATTATCTTTTCTAACCACTAGGAGGAAGCAAAGATTCCCAAACTCCAAGAGATAAAGAGACTTCATATGTCTTATGCGGGCAAATATTAATTTGATCCTTTAATACACCATATTGAAAATGGGCATCATATGTTTTATATGAGCAAATTTAGGCGAGAACATTTTTGGAAGAGGAAGTCACATTTGATTGACTCTTAGAGGTTATAAATATTCTTCATTTACAAAGCTTACACTTTATAAAGGCCCTTATGAGGGCTGAAAAAGTTGATGAGGTGTTATTAGCTCAAGTTTAATCCAAGATTGCATCTGGTAATCCTTTATAATACTGGAGGCTTTTCATTTAATTTTCATTTAATTTTTCACATTTCTTTTTTATTTTGTATTATTTTTCAGGTACTACATTCTTCACATAATTTTTCTATGGATGAAGATTATGAATATTATATATGATATTTATCGCTCAATTTTGTATTGAAAACATCTTTTGGACACATTGTTTTATACAGATTTGGACATTTTTTTCACAACTTATTATTATTATTATACTTTATTTATGAAGAGCCATCATATTCCGCAGCGCTGTCCATGGATACAACTTGGACATTTTTCACCCAACTTGGGCATTCTTATTACTATATGCGCATATATGTTTAAAGTTGTCTATGGTACTGGTCCATACAACTATTAATCGTTTTTTGTTTATGTTGATGTATTATATTACATTTTATTTTGTAATAATAAATAATATATTGATTTTTAATTTGAACATATCACCATTCTATCACACTTCAGCCTGATGTATTTTAGGCGCTCCCAGTTACTTATAATAGATTAGCACTATGAGGTCTAGCTCACTTTTTATGGAGGAAGTTTTTCCCTTGCTTCAAGAGCTCTAGGGGAATATAGCCTTATTATTGTATATTTTTACTTTATTGTAGATTTTCATCTATCATCAAGCTTTCTGTGTTTGTCTCTGAAACCCCTTTAGAGGCTAATTCCTCTGAACACTATATATATATATATATATATATATATATATATATATATATATACACAATATGTGTAAATTGTAAAAATGCTGGCTTATAGCCTCCAACTCAGCTGTGCAGCCCTTGTTTAAATATTATGATGCATTTTTTTTTAATTAGACTAATGCTGTTCTTGCTTCTAAATGTGTCTGCCCTCCTGCTGCTTGTCCAACACAGGGGTGTTCTACAGATTTCTCTCCAGAATTCAAGGATTTTGTATGCTCCACTATTTCTGAAGTGATGGCGGCTATGCCTCCTTCAATTAAGCGTAAAATGTCAGTGCATGATTTACCTTTTACTAGTTCTAAGCCTGTATTAAATACTGTTCCAAATCCTGGTTCAGCTGATTCATCCTCAGAGGCTGAGTTATTTCATGATGATCAGGGTCTGGTTCTGATCATGATTCTGATTTATCATTTTTTTTGTTTACGGTGGATTTCCTTTTGTAATCTTTAGGAATCGGGATTCTAAGGTGTCTGAGAAAAAGTCTGTTAATTGTTGGAATTTGAATTTAAAACCTTCTGCTAAGTTTCCAGAGGATTTTCCTGTGCCCGATACTATATATCGATTTAGGTAGTTTCTAAGGATTCATCTAAGCCTGGTGGCCCTTTTAATCCTACTGCTAGATTTAGGAAGATGTATATTTTACTGGCATCAGGATTAGTCAGGAATGAACCTGTTATAAAACCAATTTCTCCTCCTCTGAGTCTTAACTTGGCTTTAAAGATTTTGCAGGCTCCTTCTTTTGAGCTTATGCATAAGGTGGATATCAAGATTTATCTTGGAAGGTGTTTTTTTCTTTTAGCAATCTCTTTGGCTAGAAGTTTCTGAGTTATCTGCCCTTTCTTGTGATCTTATTTTTCAACCAGATAAGGCAGTTTTGAGAACTAAATTTGACTTTTTACCCATGCCGGTGTCTTTGGACAATATAAGTAGGAAAAATGTTGTATCTTCTTTTTGTCCTAATGCAAATATTATATGGAGAGGCTGCTCCATAATTTGGCCGTTGTCAGAGCTTTGAAGTACTATTTTCAGGCAACTAAGGATTTCAGGTAAACTTCTAGTTTGTTTGTTCATTTTTCAGGCTCTAGGAAAGGTTAGAAAGATACGACTGTTTCCTTGACATCTTGGCTTAAAAGGACATTAAACACTAAATAAATGCTAGATAGAATGATGCATCCAAAGAAAAGTTTAGTCTGCGAATAACATGTAGATTTATTTTTATAGTTTCATTAGTTGTTTAAATATTGACAAAATAAATGTAAAGTTTTAGTACCTATAAATCAATGGGAGCTGCCATGTTGTAACTTATGTTACATTCTCTGCTGTGGCCAATTAGGGATAGTTATAAATAGGACAGCAGAGTGTGCAGCCAATGGCTGTGTGGAATGGAATAGAACAGTGTTCTGTACTTCCATTTCTAAGAGGAACTGAAAAGCTCATGATTTCAGAATGGAATTACAGGAAAGGGTACAAAATAAATAATTAAAGTATATGGCAGAGTTTTTCTTATATATATGATTTATCATTTTATATTAACATCTCAAAGTGTTTAATGTCCCTTTAAGCTTTTGATTCAGAAAGCTTAATTGGAGGTGGGTCAGTCTCCTCCTAAACAAATTGCTGCCCATTCTACTAGGTCAGTTTCTACCTCTTGGGCCTTTAAGAATGAGAATTTTCACTAAATTCTACCATGTTGATGTTTTTGCTTCTTTTGAAGCAGCTCTTGGTAGGAAAGTCCTTCTGGCTATTCTTTCTGGTTGATTTAGGACTCTTTCTTTGTTTATTTTTTCATTGCATAAAATAACATAACTCTTTCTAGTATTGAAGAAAAAAAAAAGAAAAAGGAAATAAACATTTCATGATATATCATGCTAGTCCTACCCTCATTTATGATTTCCTGATACATTCATTTCTTTCATGGTGGTGAGAGTCCACGAGACCCCAACCTATTATTTTTTTCTGGTGGTAGTTTGTATTTTTTTTGCACCTCTTTATTTCCCTGCTCCTTTTTGGCTCTAGTTTCCTTTTCTAACTATTTTTGCTTGGCTATAAGTCAGACTAGTTATCATAGAGGTGGGAGGGGATTTATAGAGCTATTGGAGTTTATGAATATTTGCCTCCTCCTAGTTGTCAGGAAAGGTAATTCCTAGGAGTAATGGATAGTAGACTCTAAACACCATGAAGGAGATTAATTTATCAGGTAAACATAAATTATGTTTTGTTTTCAGCAAAAAGAAAGTTCTGGTCTTAGACTGGAAATAACCTTAGATAAGTAGTAATGCTGTCCACGACTTTTGTGAAGGCAACTTGTTTGATAGCACGTAATGATGTGTGGAAGAAAACAAACAGAAGTACTGTTCAAATGAAAAAGAGAAGGATAGGCTTAACACAGCTCAGATGAGCACTCACCCACTACTACGTATTTCCTTGCCGCCACGAGTATCCACTGCTCGCGGAAACAGAGTGAAAATGTGCACTCTTACTACTCGCTGCCTGTCACTTCAAGGATGGTTTTAGAACCACAGACCATATTCAACTCACTCCTGCGATAGCCAGGGCTCTGCGGTTCTCTCTTCCTTTGCCGGTTCCGGGTGTCCTCCGTGTTGATGACGTATGCAGTCGGCTCTCCAATCCTCTGAAAGGAAAAGAGTAGTCACATGGTGAGTGGGTAGCCAATCCCAAACTGTTTTTTGTCTTACTATCGACATCCAGCTCGAACTGTGCCTTAAGATAGAGCCGTAAATATAAAGACCTCCGGGGGTAGCCAAAACTGCTGCAGGATGAGGGATAAAAAGCAGGATTCCCTGTAATCCTCAATAATATGCAAAAAAAGAGAGTAGTAATCCCAAAAATCCAAATTAAAATAACGACATGTTACACACAAAAGGAGAGGAGAAAGGTTTAACACGTTTCGGCTTTGGCCCTACTCATAAACCCGAGAAGGCACAGGTGAGTGACATTTAAAAAGGATACACCCACTACGGTCATTGGTTGGTGTTGAACACACCCCTATTAACCTGTGAAAAACTGAATAAGTACAATTCTATTCTAAATGAGATAGATGATCTAATATAAGTAATGCAGGTATCGCTACACAGTTTAATAACATGATACAAAAATATATACAAATATATATATATATATGTACAATACAGATGCTTGATGCAGAAGGGTAACATATTAGACAGTTGATAGAAAAATAGGTAGGTATACTTCAAAATAAGCTGTAATACAAAACGTCAGATATCAATGCTGCACAATTGCAGTATGCATGTGTTAGGACATTATACTATAATACCAAAGCATTGTTTGACACTATTATATTCTATGAAACATATATAACAAATAAATAGATATATGATCAAAGCAATTGTGATGAAGAATTAATCATCTAGAACCTTTACCTATGAGTGGCACGAAAAAAGTGTACATTTTTTGGATATAACTCTAATGGGTGATTCTGTCGAACATAAAATTAACTCCAAGCTGTATAGAAAACCCATTTCAGGGAACACTATTCTGCAAAACAAAAGTGGACATCCATCCCATGTATTCAAAGAGATAGCAAAAAGTCAATTCTTGAGGGCTAGGAGAATATGCAGTAAGGACAGTGACTTTATTGAGGAAAGTAAAGGTATTAATCAAAGACTTAAAACAAGAGGTTATTCTCCCAAACTACTTGACCATCTAGCCAATAAGACACGTTTAGATGGAAGACACAGACCAAAAGACAAGACACTAAAGGTGGTAAACCACTGTCCTTTATTACACAATACTCATCAGATTTTTCCTTTGTCTGTAATATCGTCAATAAATATTTTTCTATCCTTTTAGGTGATACCCATTTAAAATCCACAGTAGAAAAAGGTTTCAAATGTATTTACTCCAAAAACCTTACTCTGGGCAACATTCTAGCCCCTAGTCAATTACCTCCTAAAGTAAAAAATACAGGTTCATGGTTACAAGTAAATGGCACTTATGAATGTGGGAACCACAGGTGTAAGGCCTGTGACTACATCACTGAGGGAAAATAGTTTTATTCATGTGACACCTCACAAAAGGATGTATAAAATGTTCTACCTCCTATGTTGTGTATCTCATTGAGTGCGTTGAACATTCTAAACAATATGTTGGCATGACTAGTAGAGAAGTCCGGACTCGCGTCCGGGAAAAACATCTTGGTTATATCAAATATGACAAACCATTTTCTGCACTTTCAAGGCACTTTCTAGAGGTACAGAACAAGTATACCAAATTCTTTAGATGGCAAGGCATCGAAACAATACGATTTCCCCCTAGGGGAGGTAACAAAGACCAACTAGCAAGACAGGTGTATTGGATCATGAAGCTTCATACCCAAATTCCATATGGCTTTAATTCGGAATTTGACATCATTACCATTGTAAATAAATGCTTCATGTTCCTGTACACTTCCATCTTGCCCTTTTGTATCCTTTTGATTCCTTGATTTTTGGATGTTTCATGTTTTTATGTTTTCAATTGTGTTATTTCAAAATCATTCATCTAAGCATGTGAATTAACAACATTCCTAAACATACTGGTATGTTTAGTCAGTATCATACCATTTAGATGAGCTTTTATATAATAATTTTTAATACTAATTTTCCATTTAATGGATTTTATATACTATTCCAATATGAACAGTTTACTAATGTTGTAACAATATTGTTATAGATGATTAATTCTTCATCACAATTGCTTTGATCATATATTTTTTTATTTGTTATATATGTATATATAGAATATAATAGTGTCAAACAATGTTTTGCTATTATAGTATACTGTCCTAGCATATGCATACTGCAATTGTGCAGCATTGATATATGGCGTTTTGTATTACAGCTTATTTTGAAGTATACCTACCTATTTTTCTATCAACTGTCTAATATGTTACCCTTCTGCATCAAACATCTGTGTTGCACATATATATATATATATATATATATATATTTGTATATATTTTTGTATCATGTTGTTAAACTGTGTAGCGATACCTCCATTACTTATATTAGATTATCTACCCCATTTAGAATAGAATTGTGTTTATTCAGTTTTTCACAGGTTAATAGGGGTGTGTTCAACACAAACCAATGACCATAGTGGGTTTATCCTTTTTAAATGACACTCACCTGTGCCTTCTCAGGTTTATGAGTAGGGCCAAAGCCGAAACGCGTAAAACCTTTCTCCTCTCCTTTTGTGCGTAACATATCGTTATTTTAATTTGACTGAAATAAAGCCGTTTTTTATATTTGGATTTTTGGTATTACTACTCTCTTTTTTTGTATGTTTTGTTTTATTATATTAAATATACACAATGGCCAGTTATTTACTAGCTGATAAAATCAGTTTCAACAGCTCCATAGATTAAACTTGACTCCATTAGCATATTAAGCATGTTATAAAAAAAAAATAAACACACACACATACACAAAAATCCATTGTTAAAGCAAAAACATAAGAACAAATGTAACAAAAGAAAAAATACCTTAATGTCACTTTAAACACTGAAGTGAAAAATACAAGATTAATCAACAACTATCTACAACTTATCTGGAAAGACTAGGGGTGGAAAACCTATTTTTTGAGAGAGTGACAAAATAAATAATATTCTCATCAAAAATCACTTGCATGCCCATGATATGATTTTGAAAGAAAAAAATAATATAATGGGACGATAAAGAAACACTGAAGCCATTTGTTCTTATAATACTAAAATATATATCTGCAGTTAAAGCTAAATACTGATATAGAGAATAAATTAAGCATTACAATTGCAGCAGCTAAAATCAAGGAGTATGTGGTAACCCAGAGGCTCAATACTAGCAAATCTATTTATACTGCCAACATGCCCACTCATACCATAGGTTCAACACTCCTGTCATAGACAAGCATTGTTAACAGGTATTATATTTCTCTCTCATATGGCTCCACTTATGAACCTGTGGGTGCAGCTTCAGAGTGAAAGTGTTTTAGGTTCATGTAAGTTGCTAGATACAACTGCTGCTACTTAACCTCTCCACCACCTCAAGAGTGGTGGCGTTAAATCATTGGAATCAGATCCTATCAGGATGTTTGACAAGCCCTGCTCTCATGTGATTGCCCACTGGGCGCAATGCTAGGTGAACACATTCCCGGGAGTGAACCTTGTCTACCTGGTATTTGTTAAATGGGGGTCATTGTATCATAATTATTTCTAAAATATGGAAATAATTTAATGTGCATTTGTTTTTATTCTCAAGCCTGTTAGCTATAATGAATCCTTTTTTGCTTTTATCTTTAAATGTTTATTACCCATAGTTCAGATTTGGAAATAGGTCTTTCTGAAATATTTGCATTCCCTGTATTTTAGGTACCTACGGTAAACATTATATGTAGAGAGCATAAATACTACTTTTGCTTCCTCCTAAAGACATAGCTAGATTTTGAAACTAGGAAATATGTCCGGGAATGTGTTTTGAGTTTCCCACAGGTTCTCTTTGTATTTAATGTGCATTCTAGTAGCATATTACTATGCCATACAATGAGGATTTTTTTTATATATATAACCACTTTATAATACCATACATACCATCTGCACTTTCTAGCTTTTCAAAAAATGAGGTTTGACATATGAGACCCATGAGCGGGTTTCCTTTGAATCAGGATACCTTCTATTCTTAAATTAATTCTCCATCTGTATGAGGCCCAAAAGTGGCCTCCTGAGTTCTTAAAAAGGTTTGAACTTTGATGGGCACACTATCCAAATGTTATGTATGAGAAGTGTCTTTTAATATCTATGTTTGATTGTTGTAAACATTCACTGTTGTACTGTACTTGATCTTTATTGTGGTACATTGCTTGTACGCCCAGTGAGCGGTCTCCTTTAAATTAGAATACCTTCTAATCTTAAAATCATTCTCTATCTGTATGAGGTCCAAGAGTGGCCTCCTAAATGACTAAGAAGGTTTATACTTCGACAGGCAAGCTATCCAAATCTTGATGTATATTAGAACTGTTTTTTAATATTTATGTTGGATATTTGTAAACATTTCCTGTTGTACTGTACCTGACCTTTATTGTGGTATATTCCTTTTATTCCATGTTATAACCTCAATTTAAAAAAAAAGAAAAAAAAAGAAAAAGAAGAAGAAGGCAACATGATTAGGACATTGTACTCAAAAATGTTCTCCCTTTTAATGTGTTACCAATCGTCCATTTACCTGCTGGGGTGTATTTAATTGTTTGCAAACTGCTCATTTGGCTTCATTTTGTTATTTGAAATAGCTGCTTGCCTGTAAAATGTCTTCCTACACTGAAATTATGAGTAACAAACTATCGGCTAGATTACGAGTCTTGTGTTAGCCTTAAAAAGCAGTATTGAGTGGTCCCAACGCTGCTTTTTAACGCCCGCTGGTATTACTGAGTCTGGCAGGTACAGGCTCACCACTCACTTTTTTTTTCCGCGACTCGAGCTTACCGCAAATCCCCTTACGTAAATTGCGTATCCTATGTTTTCAATGGGATTTGCCTAACGCCAGTATTACGAGTCTTTGAAGAAGTGAGCGGTAGACCCTCTCCTGTCAAGACTCCTACCGCATTTAAAAGTCAGTAGTTAAGAGTTTTATGGGCTAACGCTGTAACATAAAACTCTTAACTAAAGTGCTAAAAAGTACACTAACACCCATAAACTACCTATTAACCCCTAAACCGAGCCCCCCCCCCACATCGGAAACACTTAAATAAAGTTTTAAACCCCATCGCCGCCACTTTAATAAATATATTAATCCCTAAACCGCCGCACTCCCACCTCGCAAACACTAGTTACATTTTTATTAACTCCTAATCTGCCGTCCCTAATATCGACGACACCTACCTATATTTATTAACCCCTAATCTGCCGCCCCCAACGTCGCCGCTACTATATTAAATTTATTAACCCCTAAACGTAAGTCTATCCCTAAGTCTAACCCCCCCTAACTTAAATATAATTTAAATAAAACTAAATAAAATTACTATCATTAACTAAATTGTTCCTATTTAAAACTAAATACTTACTGATAAAATAAACTAATAGTTACATTGTAGCTAGCTTAGGATTTATTTTTATTTTACAGGCAACTTTGTATTTATTTTAACTAGGTAGAATAGTTATTAACTATTTAATAACTACCTAGCTAAAATAAATACAAAAGTACCTGTAAAATAAATCCTAACCTAAGTTACAATTACACCTAACACTACAATATAATTAAATTAATTTACTAAATTACCTACAATTACCTACAATTAAATAAAATAAAATAAAGTACAGAACCCCCCACTAAATTACAGAAAAAAATAAAATAATTACAAGAATTTTAAACTAATTACACCCAATCTAATCCCCCTAATAAAATAAAAAAGCCCCCCCAAATAATAAAAATCCCTACCCTATACTAAATTACAAATAGCCCTTAAAAGGGCTTTTTGTGGGGCATTGTCCCAAAGTAATCAGCTCTTTTACCTGTAAAAAAATACAATACACCCCAACATTAAAACCTACCACCCACACACCCAACCCTACTCTAAAACCCACCAATCCCCCCTTAATAAAACCTAACACTAAACCCTTGAAGATCACCCTACCGAGAGACGTCTTCACCCAGCCAAGATGGCGTCCCTTGAATTCCGATTGGCTGATAGGATTCTATCAGCCAATCTGAATTAAGGTAGGAAAAATCCTATTGGCTGATGCAATCAGCCAATAGGATTGAAGTTGTTCAATTGAAGTTGTTTGATCCACATAAAATATACGATCAGGTTGCGTTATATTAGACTCACAATCTTAGGAGCACTCCAGTTAGTGCAATGGGAGCAGTCTGGGATCTATAACAGTCACCCAGCAGACCGACCTCTTGGAGTATAGATGGATATTCTGTAATGAAAATATAAAAAGACACAAAGGTGCCTATATGGCCTAGTACAGTCTTAAACCAAGGAGCAGTAGTATGTGTAGTAAGAAATATACTCACAATAGGTGATGCATCTCCATTGATGCTATTCAGACAGGAAGGGATCAATACAGTCACCCAACAGACTATGGCAAGGCTTCCACAGGAGGCAATCAGCATAAGTCCAGTGGACCAATGTAGATCCAAATAATACACAATAGCAAGTGTTTATGGTAAAAAAGTTATAAACTTTACTAACAAAGATTAAAATCAAGCGACGCGTTTCTCAGCAGCTAGCTGTTTCATCAGGCTTATAAAATATGACTTAAACACTTGCTATATATGAACCACATTTCTATCAGTATGATTAGCAACACCTGTGAGAGGAGTGGCTAGAGGCAACTCCCTCATGGTTGAGCCTATAGGCATTCAATACAGGGAGTGCAGAATTATTAGGCAAGTTGGATTTTTGAGGATTAATTTTATTATTGAACAACAACCATGTTCTCAATGAACCCAAAAAACTCATTAATATCAAAGCTGAATAGTTTTGGAAGTAGTTTTTAGTTTGTTTTTAGTTATAGCTATTTTAGGGGGATATCTGTGTGTGCAGGTGACTATTACTGTGCATAATTATTAGGCAACTTAACAAAAAACAAATATATACCCATTTCAATTATTTATTTTTACCAGTGAAACCAATATAACATCTCAACATTCACAAATATACATTTGTGACATTCAAAAACAAAACAAAAACAAATAAGTGACCAATATAGCCACCTTTCTTTGCAAGGACACTCAAAAGCCTGCCATCCATGGATTCTGTCAGTGTTTTGATCTGTTCACCATCAACATTGCTTGCAGCAGCAACCACAGCCTCCCAGACACTGTTCAGAGAGGTGTACTGTTTTCCCTCCTTGTAAATCTCACATTTGATGATGGACCACAGGTTCTCAATGGGGTTCAGATCAGGTGAACAAGGAGGCCATGTCATTAGATTTTCTTCTTTTATACCCTTTCTTGCCAGCCATGCTGTGGAGTACTTGGACGCGTGTGATGGAGCATTGTCCTGCATGAAAATCATGTTTTTCTTGAAGGATGCAGACTTCTTCCTGTACCACTGCTTGAAGAAGGTGTCTTCCAGAAACTGGCAGTAGGACTGGGAGTTGAGCTTGACTCTATCCTCAACCCGAAAAGGCCCCAAAAGCTCATCAGTAGCGTTCCCTACTGGTCATTGCGCATGTGTGTGGTGTCATCCGTCAAACGCTATGACGGATGACACCACACACATGCGCAATGAGCAGTAGGGAACACTAGCATGTATGAAAATACGCCATTACTCAGACAACTTAGACATCGATATATAGACTTTAATCAAGTAAGTATAGGAAAAGATGAAGGGTTATGAAAGACATCTAGTCCTCAGTTTTATTCCACCAATAGGGATTTTTGGTTTAAACTCTTTTAAATACATTGCACAACTGATAAAAAACAACTGTCACACTATTTGGAGATATCAAACAATGGCCTCTGTATAATGAATATCCATAGGATATCAACTGTGAGAAATATAAACTTACATGGTGAATATGTACTAATATTCAAGTTTGTTTTGAATTATGTTTGCCATTTTAATAGATTGAATGCTGATAGATTTAATCATGATGTATTAACATTTAAGTTTGTTTTGAATTATGTCTGCAAATTATATATATTGAATGCCTATAGGCTCAACCATGAGGGAGTTGCCTCTAGCCACTCCTCTCACAGGTGTTGCTAATCATACTGATAGAAATGTGGTTCATATATAGCAAGTGTTTAAGTCATATTTTATAAGCCTGATGAAACAGCTAGCTGCTGAGAAACGCGTCGCTTGATTTTAATCTTTGTTAGTAAAGTTTATAACTTTTTTACCATAAACACTTGCTGCTGTGTATTATTTGGATCTACATTGGTCCACTGGACTTATGCTGATTGCCTCCTGTGGAAGCCTTGCCATAGTCTGTTGGGTGACTGTATTGATCCCTTCCTGTCTGAATAGCATCAATGGAGATGCATCACCTATTGTGAGTATATTTCTTACTACACATACTACTGCTCCTTGGTTTAAGACTGTACTAGGCCATATAGGCACCTTTGTGTCTTTTTATATTTTCATCACAGAATATCCATCTATACTCCAAGAAGTCGGTCTGCTGGGTGACTGTTATAGATCCCAGACTGCTCCCATTGCACTAACTGGAATGCTCCTAAGATTGTGAGTCTAATATAACGCAACCTGATCATATATTTTATGTGGATCAAACAATATTGGGCCATGTGGTGTATCTGTCTCTTTTCTCGTTTATAACTTAGGTTAGGGTTTATTTTACAGGTAAATTTGTACTTATTTTAACTAGGAAGTTATTAAATAGTTAATAACTATTTAATAACTATTGTACCTAGTTAAAATAAATACAAAGTTGCCTGTAAAATAAAAATAAACCTTAAGCTAGATACAATGTAACTATTAGTTATATTGTAGCTAGCTTAGGGTTTATTTTATAGGTAAGTATTTAGTTTTAAATAGGAATAATTTATTTAATTGTAGTAATTTTATTTAGATTATTTTAAATTATATTTAAGTTAGGTGGGGTTAGGGTTAGACTTAGATTTAGGGGTTAATAACTTTATTATAGTGGCGGTGACGTTGGCGGCGGCAGATTAGGGGTTAATAGGTGTAGTTAGGTGGCGGCGACATTGGGAGCGGCAGAGTAGGGGTTAATAAATAAAAAGTAGGTGTCGGCGATGTTGAGGCAGCAGATTAGGGCTTCATTGGGATAATTTAGGTGGCGGCGGTGTCCAGAGCGGCAGATTAGGGGTTAATAATATGATGCAGGTGTCGGCGATGTCGGGGGCAGCAGATTAGGGGTTAATAAGTGTAAGGTTAGGGGTGTTTAGACTCTGGGTTCAGGTTAGGGTGTTAGGTGTAGACATGACTTTTGTTTCCCCATAGGAATCAATGGGGCTGCGTTAGGAATCAATGGGGCTGCTTTAGAAGCTGAACGCTGCTTTTTTGCAGGTGTTAGGTTTTTTTCAGCTGATTCTGCCCCATTGATTCCTATTGGGAAATCGTGCACAAGCACGTTTTGCCAGCTCACCGCTACCGTAAGCAACGCTGGTATTGAGGTGAGATGTGGAGCTAAATTTTGCTCTACTCTCACTTTTTTTGCGGCTAACGTCGGGTTTAAGAAAACCTGTAATACCAGTGTTGTCTTAAGTGAGTGGTGAGAAAAAACTGCTCGTTAGCAACGCACCCCTGTTACCGCAAAACTTGTAATCTCAGTGATTGTCTCTTTAGAAAATCTATGTAAACAGGAGACAATAGTGCTAATTAATCTTCCAGTGGGGGAAGGAGAGATATTTTGTATCTGAAATAGCTGTTTGTGCTCATTAAACCCCCCAGTCATAGTTAGCATTTAATACCTAACTATTAGGCTGTGTATTTAGACATAGATAACAGCATCAGGATTGTTTTACCTGTAGGTTCAGTCCATTTTTGTTGGCATTCTTTTAGAATAGCAGGTGATGGTTTAATAAGCAAAATCAGCTATTTCAGATAAAAATAAACACAAAGGAACACTTTTCCATACATTTAATATTCTGCAGTAAGTTTAACAAGTCATTCGGAACACATTAAGTGGAATCAAATGTTATAGTACAGTGTCCGTTTAAGCAAAACAAAATATAGAGCATATGAAAATAATTCTGATTAATAGCAAACATAACAAATATGTATAATTCAAATTCTTTATAAAGAAATAAATATTTTCTGTACTTGTAATTTATGTGAGTCTCTTAAGGTTTTACTAGCAATTACATTCTAATTATGCTCTACGCTATAATTATAAAAAGTATTTAGCAGCTTTTTCTACAACATAAATATTCTGTATAATTTATGAAAATAATATTTAAAATTCTATGTACTGTTTATAGCCAAACATTTATAAACTCTTATTATATCTCTTGTATAAAAGGGAAACATTTCTTCGATGTTTTATATTTGCTAATACCAATTTCAAATCACATTCAACTAGATTACGAGTTTTGAGCGATATAGGGATTTTAACGACCACCACAAAAGCGGCATTATTTCACCTCCCTATAGCGCTGGTATTACGAGTTTTAAAAAAGCAGGCTTGTGCGGGCAAAATGGTTGCGTTGAGCTCCATTCCGCTCGTGCACAATTTCAATGGGGAGAGCCGGCAAAAAAAAAGCCTAACACCTGCCATCATGGAATGAAAAGGTCCGTAACGCAGCCCCATTGATGTCTATAGGGAAATAAAAAGTTACGTTTAAACCTAACATCCTAACATAAACCCTGAGTCTAAACACCCCTAATCTGCTGCCCCTGACATCGCTGCCACCTACATAATGCTATTAGCCCCTAATCTGCCGCCCCCGATATCACTGCAATCTACATACAGTTATTAACCCCTAATCTGCTACCCCGAACATCGCTGCCACCTACATAATGTTATTAACCCCTATTCTGCTGCCCCCAATATCGCCAACACCTACATACAGTTATTAACCCCTAATCTGCCACCCCCAACATCGCTGCCTAATACATAAAACTATTAACCCCTAATCTGCTGCTCCCGATGTCACCGCCACTTTACTAAAGTTATTAACCTCTAAACCTCTGGCCTCCCACATCGTTACCACTAAATAAATTCATTAAATCCTAAACCTAACCCTAAAATTACCCTAACCCTGACGTTACCCTAAGCCTAGCACCCCCTAACTTTAACATAATTAAAATACAGCTAAACTAAAGTAAAAATTATTAACTAAATAATAACTATAATTAACCTCCCCATTGCCCTGAAAAGGGCATTCGTATGGGCAATGCCCTTAAAAGGGCATTTAGCTCTTTTACATGCCCATACCCTAAACTAAAAATAAAACCTACCCAAAAATCCCTTAAAAAAACACTAACTACCGACGATCCACTTACAGTTCTTGAAGTCCTGCTTGAAGGATCCATCCAGCTGGCGAAGTCCTCATCCAGGCGACAAGAAGTCTTCATCCGGACGGCCTCTTTGATCTTCATCCAGTTGGCGAAGTCCTCATCCAGACGGCATCTTCTATCTCCATCCATCACAGAGTGGGTCCATCCTGAAGACATCTAGCGTGGAGCATCTTACGGTCTCCGCCGTACACTGGAACTTCAATGCAAATTATGTCATCCAAGATGGCGTCTCTTGCATTCCTATTGCCTGAAAGATTTAAATCAGCCAATAGGATTATAGCTGCTAAAATCCTATTGGCTGTTCCAATCAGCCAATAGGATTATAGCTGCTAAAATCCTATTGGCTGTTCCAATCAGCCAATAAGATTGAGCTCTCATCCTATTGGCTAATTGGAACAGCCAATAGGATTTTAGCAGCTCTAAATTTCATAAACATGATTTTTGAATCAAGGTCTATAAGTGCTTGTTTTAACCTTGATTAAGCACCTATTTTACTTCAGCCTTAAGGGGTGCTGGTTTCTAGAATATTTGCTATAGCTTAACCATTTCAGGAAGAATGTAGGTCTCTTACCATTACTCTGGATCTGTTAATCTTTGTGTAGTGTCCTCTAAGGAGCCGATTATTTAAAACTCGTTCAATCAAACGTGGTTTTTCATGCCAACCTTTGCAGGGGCTGCCTTGGTGGAATTATCTTAAAAAAGTATTTTAAGATTTTTAATTGAGATTTACTATTTATTTACGCCTAGATTTAGAGTTCTGCGTTAGCCGTAAAAACCAGCGTTAGGGGCTCCTAACGCTGGTTTTGTCATATCGCTGGTATTTAGAGTCTTGTAGGTAAGGGTCTAACGCTCACTTTCCAGCCGCGATTTTTCCATACCGCAGATCCCCTTACGTCAATTGTGTATCCTATCTTTTCAATGGGATCTTTCTAATGCCGGTATTTAGAGTCTTGGCTGAAGTGAGCGTTAGAACTCTAACGACAAGACTCCAGCCGTAGAGAAAAGCCAGGAGATAAGAGCTTTCTGGGTTAACGCCGGTTCATAAAGCTCTTAACTACTGTGCTCTAAAGTACACTAACACCCATAAACTACCTATGTACCCCTAAACCGAGGCCCCCCCACATCGCCGCCACTCTATTAAATTTTTTAACCCCTAATCTGCCGACCACACACTGCCGCCACCTACATTATCCCTATGTACCCCTAATCTGCTGCCCCTAACACCGCCGACACCTATATTATATTTATTACCCCCTAATCTGCCCCCCCCAAATGTCGCCGCTACCTACCTACACTTCTTAACCCATAATCTGCCGACCGGACCTCAGGGCTATAATTGATGTATTAACCCCTAAAGCTAAGTCTAACCCTAACCCTAACACCCACCTAAGTTAAATATAATTTTTATCTAACGAAATAAAATAAATCATATTAAATAAATTATTCCAATTTAAAGCTAAATACTTACCTGTAAAATAAACCCTAATATAGCTACAATATAGATAATAATTATATTGTAGCCATTTTAGGATTTATATTTATTTTACAGGCAACTTTGTATTTATTTTAACTAGGTACAATAGCTATTAAATAGTTAATAACTATTTAATAGCTACCTAGTTAAAATAAATACAAAATTACCTGTAAAATAAATCCTAACCTAAGTTACAATTAAACCTAACACTACACTATCAATAAATTAATTAAATAACCTACCTACAATTATCTACAATTAAATCAACTAAACTAAATTACAAAAAAAACAAACACTAAATTACAAAAAAAACAAACATTAAATTACAAAAAATAAAAAAAGCTTACAAAAATTTTAAACTAATTACACCTACTCTAAGCCCCCTAAAAAAATAACAAAGCCCCCAAAATAAAAAATGCCCTACCCTATTCTAAAATAAATGTTTTACAGCTCTTTTACCTTACCAGCCCTTAAAAGGGCCTTTTGCGGGGCATAACCCAAAGAATTCTGCTCTTTTGCCTGTAAAAAAAACATGCAATACCCCCCCAACATTACAACCCACCACCCACATACCACTAATCTAACCCAAACCCCCCTTAAATAAACCTAACACTAAGCCCCTGAAGATCTCCCTACCTTGTCTTCACCACGCCGGGTATCACCCATCCTTCCAGAAGAGGGTCCGAAGTCTTCATCCAATCCGGGCGATGTCTTCATCCAAGCAGGGGCTGAAGAGGTCCATCATCCGGCTGAAGTCTTCATCCAAGCGGGGGCTGAAGAGGTCCATCATCCGGCTGAAGTCTTCTATCAAGCGGCATCTTCAATCTTCTTTCTTCCGGCTCCATCTTCATCCCGCCGACGCAGAACATCCTTCATCCACGACGAACTCCCGACGAATGAAGGTTCCTTTAAGGGACATCATCCAAGATGGCGTCCCTCGAATTCCGATTGGCTGATAGGATTCTATCAGCCAATCGGAATTAAGGTAGGAAAATTCTGATTGGCTTATTGAATCAGCCAATCAGATTCAAGTTAAATCCGATTGGCTGATTGGATCAGCCAATCAGATTGAGCTTGCATTCTATTGGCTGTTCCGATCAGAATTGAATTGAAGATGCTGCTTGATAGAAGACTTCAGCCGGATGATGGACCTCTTCAGCCCCTGCTTGGATGAAGACTTCAGCCGGATGATGGACCTCTTCAGCCCCCGCTTGGATGAAGACATCGCCCGGATTGGATGAAGACTTTGGACCCTCTTCTGGACGGATCGGTGATACCCGGCGTGGTGAAGACAAGGTAGGGAGATCTTCAGGGGCTTAGTGTTAGGTTTATTTAAGGGGGGTTTGGGTTAGATTAGGGGTATGTGGGTGGTGGGTTGTAATGTTGGGGGGGTATTGTATGTTTTTTTTTTACAGGCAAAAGAGCAGAATTCTTTGGGGCATGCCCCGCAAAAGGCCCTTTTAAGGGCTGGTAAGGTAAAAGAGCTTTTCAATTTTTATTTTAGAATAGGGTAGGGCATTTTTTTATTTTGGGGGCTTTGTTATTTTATTAGGGGGCTTAGAGTAGGTGTAATTAGCTTAAAATTGTTGTAATATTTTTATAATGTTTGTAAATATTTTTTTTTTTTTTTGTAACTTAGTTCTTTTTTTATTTTTTGTACTTTAGTTAGTGTATTTATTTGTATTTATTTGTAGGTATTTTTATTTAATTTATGTATTGATAGTGTAGTGTTTAATTGTAACTTTGGTTAGGATTTATTTTACAGGTAATTTTGTAATTATTTTAACTAGGTAGCTATTAAATAGTTCTTAACTATTTAATAGCTATTGTACCTGGTTAAAATAAATACAAAGTTGCCTGTAAAATAAATATAAATCCTAAAATAGCTACAATATAATAATTATTTATATTGTAGCTATATTAGGGTTTATTTTACAGGTAAGTATTTAGCTTTAAATAGGAATAATTTATTTAATAAGATTTATTTTATTTCGTTAGATAAAAATTATATTTAACTTAGCTTTAGGGGTTAATACATTTATTAGAGTAGCGATGAGGTCCGGTCGGCAGATTAGGGGTTAATAAGTGTAGGTAGGTACCGGCGACATTGGGGGGGGGGGCAGATTAGGGGGTAATAAATATAATATAGGGGTTGGCGGGGGTTAGGGGCAGCAGATTAGGGGTTCATAGGGATAACATAGGTTGCGGCGGTGTACGGAGCAGCAGATTAGGGGTTAATAATAAATGCAGGGGTCAGCGATAGCGGGGGCGGCAGATTAGGGGTTAATAAGTGTAAGGCTAGGGGTGTTTAGACTCGGGGTACATATTAGGGTGTTAGGTGCAGACTTAGGAAGTGTTTCCCCATAGGAAACAATGGGGCTGCGTTAGGAGCTGAACGCTGCTTTTTTGCAAGTGTTAGGTTTTTTTTCAGCTCAAACTGCCCCATTGTTTCCTATGGGGATATCGTGCACGAGCACGTTTTTGAAGCTGGCCGCATCCGTAAGCACCGCTGGTATTGAGAGTTGCAGTGGCGGTAAATTATGCTCTATGCTCCCTTTTTGGAGCCTAACGCAGCCCTTCTGTGAACTCTAAATACCAGCGGTATTTAAAAGGTGCGGCGGGAAAAAAGCACGCATAGATAACGCACCCCTTTGGCCGCAGAACTCTAAATCTAGCCGTTAATTAATAAAAACCACATTATTTAAATAGGTGTATTAACCGTTATAAGGGAATATTATGCAGACCCTTTAAAATAACATTTTAAGATGCAAAAGAGGAAGAAGAAAGTAGGAACGCAATCAGTTACTACACACAAGACAGGGATTTCAGCACAGACATTTTAAGTTTATTAGTGTATATAACCACCAACCCTGGTGGTAGATACTGTGCCTATCAAATCATGCATATACATAGTTAGAAAAAAAATCTCCAATTATAATATGGACAAATGAACTATAATTAATATAAACTGCATTCAGGAGTGGGGAGTTTTGACCCCCTAAAAAAGAAGAAGAAAATAAACAAGGCAACACCTCTACTAGAGGGTGGCTTTGCAACCTGGTTGAAAAATGGCCACCATAATGAGGATCTATGCCTGTGTAACTTAAAGGCTCCAACACCAACAATAAATCACAAACAGAGTAACTTTTTAATAATTTTTAATATTTGTGTAGGATCTATGATCACCCCCAGTTAAATCAAGTTGCCACCAGAACAAGGTTGGATACTGTAAACAATATTTAGAGAAGCATGTATTAGTTTATGCGTACATGGCACATTGTACCATGTTGTTCTCAAGAGAGCATCTGTGGAGACTTAGTAGTCCATCATGTGACACGAGAAAGCTCAGCGTGTTAAGTTGTAGTTTTCCACTGTAAATAGGTGTATATATAATTACCACCTTGAGTCCTCCACAGTTACAGCCGTGCTCCTGGGAATGTATTCAGTAGAGGGGATGTCCATGATTTATCTGGTAGCTGTTGTAAGTATCCAACTTCTTTAGCAAACTTCTTTAGCAAACTTCTAATAGCCTGCAAAATTGTGAAAACTTCTGTAAAGCTGAAGCCAACCGTTTAGGAAAGGGACGGAGTCACCCACTCTGATTGCGTCACTGCCGACATGCGTTTCACCCTCCACGTGACTACAAACAATGTCAGGGCACACATACTCAGGGCAAACGTTCATTGGAAGAGCGGCATACCTGCTTATTTAAAGGCCATTACGGAGCTTGATTTGCTCTTCATTATTGCACACGTCTAATTAGGAAGTCTCCAGGACACACCCCTGTCTTAGGATAGGTGAAAGTTTTTGACAATAATAGTAATGCACTCTAACATAGAAAAAACCTCTGTGAAGATGAGGAAAACATTTTTTTGTTAAAACAAGACTTAGTGAAGTGAATTAAATCACAATTTAAATCGTTACTTTCTTAGGTTTATAAGAAAAAACTCAATAAATTAAAAACAGTTCATTGTCATTATTAAAAATCACAATAATATTTTGGTTTCAAAAGATTACTGTATTGACAGTCCCTGGCTGCTCCAGCCATAACACTATGATAGCAGATAAGCAAAGGGACAAAGTTCTTTTGTTAAGTTATATTTTTAATTTTTAAGATTCAAAGAAATGTTGCAAACTCAAACTTTTTATTGAGCCCATTTGGAACTACAGTGTTCAATTTATGCATCCAGACAGTCCCTTTCTTTAAGAAGGATATTATCTATGTTTCCTCCTCTTCCAAAAATTGAGCAAGACTCTATTCCTACTACCTTGGTAATTTGGGGAGCAATTGTGGTGTCTTGCAAAGTGCAAAGCTATACCACTATTTATCTCACCATCCTTTGCATTTTTAATATCATCTCAGTGTTCAGTCACTCTATCGTTTAGCATCCTTCTGATTTTTCCTACATAGAATACCAGACAGCTGCAGGAAAGGAGATAAATAACATTTTCAATTTTTCCGTATATAAACTGCTTTATTGAATAGGTGAGGCAGCCTGTTGAAAGTTTTTTGGTTTGAACTATATATTGACAAAGGACACAATGTCCATAAAAACAGCCTTTAATTTTTCTATTTTCCCCTAGCCAATCTTTCTCATTAGTGGTCTTCATGAAATGGCTTCTTACTAATTTGTCTTTGAGATTCGGGACTCTCCTAGCAACCAAGGAGGGGTTTTCACCTAGTATTTTTTTCTATGGTTTCATCAGCCTGTAGGAATTCCCATTTGTGGGAAAAAATTGTACGAACTTTCTCCTTATGGCAATTGTATTCAGTGACAAATTGCACTTTTTGATCATTTGTTCTAGTTTTTTGTTTATAGAGCACATTATCTCTCATTTCTTTCCTAGCTCTGTTCATGGCATATCTCAAATTGCGTTTGAAATACCCTTTGTTCTCAAATCTGTTATACATGTCAGTAGCATGTTGTAAGATAAACACTGTACGTTTAACAGCTACGGATCGGATCTCTACTGTGGCTATTTAAGCACTGCCCCATCAGACAGTCTTTGCTGGATTATTGAAGCAGTTGCTATCCTTCCTTGCTCCTTTATTCATCTCCGTTGTCTTGCTGAACTTCCTATTACAGACTGTGTATCTCTGATCCGTTCCGCTCCACAGTCTATGTCATCAGCTACAGACCGTCTACCTTTCTCCCTCATCACACGCTGCTGTGGGGCTTTGCTTAGCGTTTCTTACAATCTCCTCTAACAAACCCTGTTGGCTTAACTTGGGCATCTCAGGTTGTATATATGAAGTATTTACCAGGAATGGTTACGGTACATTGCATTGTCATTTATAATGCAATTTAAATTCTGTATGCGCATATCAAAGACCTTTTACCATCGTTGCACTCTTGTTATAAGTTTAAATGTTTACAAGTAGCATATAGTGTCTCTATCCTATGTCTGTATCAATACTTAGCCATTCAATGTAACTATCTATCTTTTTCACTTTAGATAGATACTGCATATATCTGGCTATAATAAGACAGAGGGTGAAATTTGTGAAACAACATCTTAGTTTCCTCACTGTCACAAAACCACTATTTCTGCTCAATAATAGAATCCTTAAGGGAGTTTTTGATATTTCTTACATAATAATTTATCCCTAACAAATTATTAAGCTCAACAGTGTTGCACATTGTGCTTAATTTCTTATATTTCCTCCAAAATGGATCCTGCTCTCATACCGCAACAGATACAGAGTTTATCAGATAGAATGGATATACTCTCCAATTAATTCCATGATTTACAAGTAGAGAACCAAGCTGTTAAAGCATGTCTTAGAAGAAGTGCTTACAGCAAAGGCTACACCCACAGAGCAGCATCCTAAACCGTTGGTTCCCCTCCAGAAAATTTTTCTGGAGACCACACTCTGTTCAGGGAGTTCAAGAACGCCTGTTTATAATGTTTGACTTAAAACAAAGGACATATCCCACTGATAGGATCAGAGTCTTGACACTTATATCCTATCTTAGGGGGGAACCCCGTGCATAGGCTGATTCCTATTTCGAATCAGGGGATCCTATTCTGGGTTCGCTAGATGACTTCTTTTTTTTAAAAACTTTTATTTATAACCAGCAGTAGATACAGAAAAATCAAATTACCGATCTTGCACCACGCAGGGCCCGGTATCATATATTGTACATAACAAAAAGAAAAAACAGGCGCAAATAGAGAATTATCAATATTAAACAAAATTCTGCTACTAAATAGCATCCATAATGAACTGCATACCCTGCTGGGATTTTTAAATCTTTTTTCCTAAACACAACAAACAGCCTAAACATTCTAATGCAATATAGTCTAGGGAAATTAAAATAAAAAAATAAATTAATTACAAATAATAAAAATAAAAATAATAATATCCTCTCTTGAAGGAGTAAGGTTCATTCCATGTACATCAGTTCTGCAAACATTTATCTCTTCAATTTTAGAGAGGGAAAAAAAAATTATACTATTCTCTCACTCCCCTCCCCACCCCCACCCCCCCACATCTTCCTACCCACATTCATAACTATCCTCTTATGAATTATGAATTAACCCCTGCCTTCAATGCTTATGGCCTATCCCTAGAGTTTTCAGTCAGATCCTACCTTACTAGTATCTAGAGATCAATCTCCCTAAATCATGCCAGCCATGTTGAAGGGAAAAGATTGGATATCACAAGCTCAGCAAACAAGATAGAGTTTAAAAAGGGAGATAATATACGTCTTTGAATTGGGAGTGGGTAGGATTTGATAAGTGGAAGCCAATCCAAGAGGAAGATTTTTATCCTGGGTTCCACTAGAAAGTTTGTATAATAAGATTCAAATAATATCTGATATTGTATTTCTTTAAGGAATAATAAAAAACTTGGTACCACATGATCTTTCCAGCTTTTCAATATTAAGTGTCTTGTAGTGAGAATAATAGTATTTTGGACTTTAATCATTCTTTTAGATCTAAACATGAACATGTAAGAAAAAATATATCTTCTGCTGTGTAAACATTATAATCATGGTAAAGTTTGCTATACCAGTACCAAATCTTTTGCCACAATTGATGTATTTTCAGACAGGACCAAAATAGATGTAAAATGTCTGCTTTGAGGAAAGAGCAACGTGAACAGGAAAAACTTTATGAAGGATAGAATCTAGACATTCTATCCGGTGATAAATAATAATTGTTGATAAGTTTAATATGTGATTCTCTCCATGACATCAGTAACTTATCTACCGTCAAAAAGCTTTGATTTATTCTATTCTCTTCCAAAGAGAGAAAATACCTCATCCAAAAATTACGTAATTCCCCTTGCTTAGCATGTAATTTGCATGTAATTCCCCTTAGCCAACATAATATCGTATATCAACGATATTGAAGTACATCTTAAAGAAAATCTACGTATTATATTCATGATATCAGACCACTCAGACAATGTTTCAGTATCCCATTTCTGGGAAAAGATAAAGTGGGGCAGCTGGAAATAAGCATATAAATTCAATCTAGGGAGACTAAACTTTTTAAACAGCGATTCTGAGGTCATTATTTGATTGGAGCTGAAGATTTGATAGACATATAATAGACCAAGATCCGCCCATCTTCTGAATACTTCTTGAGATATACCTGGAATAAATTCTGGGTTACCCATTATGGGAAGAAACTCAGAAAATGCTGGAGACACTTTAAGTAAATTACAGATTTTCTGCCACGCAATAATAATATTTTTTATAGAAATCAGTTTGGAAATATTCGAGGGCAGTTTCTCTACTGGGCAATGTAAGATAGCCTTTAATGAAAATGGTATTACTAAAAATACCTCTAAGTCCAATGATATAAATCTTTTTAATTCTGTTATCCATTCTAAAGCAACCTTAGCTAAAGATGCCCAGTTATATAATTTTAAGTCTGGGAGGGCCAGTCCCGCTATCTGTCGATTTAACATTAATTTCTTAAGAGCGATCCGGGGCTTTTTTTCCCCCCAGATAAAGTTAGATTGCCAGCCCTGTAGATCTGATATATCTTTATTAGATAGTAATAAGGGGAGATTTTGAAATAAGTATAATATTCAAGGAAATACAATTGTTTTTATCAAGTTAACCCTTGCTGAGAGAGGGATTAGTAATGAGGACCAGGAATCTAGGTCAGACTTAATTTTCTGCAATATTGGACAGTAATTCAACTTGTATAATTTTTCTGGATTTCTATGTAGAACTATGCCCAGGTATTGAAAAGAATCAACTATTTTAAATGGGTGAGGAAATGACTTAAGTCTCAATTCCGAGAGTACTAGTAGTTCACTTTTATTGTAAATAATCTTATATCCTGAGAAAGAAGAAAAAAAATGAAAAAGTCGCAAGATTTGAGGAATAGCTTTATATACATTATCAAGAAAAATAAGCAGATCATCTACATAAAGCAGAATTTTTAACGTTTAAGAACCCATTAGTATTCCCGATAAGTTATCCCTCAACCAAATAGCAAATGGTTCCAATGCCAAGTTAAAAAGTAAAGGAGAGAGGGGACATCCCTGATGGGTCCCTCTCTTTAAATAGATCTTAGGGGATAGAGAACCATTAATACATAAATATGATATAGGGGATTTGTAAAGATTTCGAACAAATTGAAGGAATTGATTTCTAAGTCCAAATTTCTCTACGGCTGTAAAAAGATAATTCCAATTAATTGCATCAAATGCTTTTTCTGCATCAACAGTAAGTATAGCTCCTTCCCTATAATTTTAAACTCATCTTTACTACGATCCAAATTTCATACATAATCCAACAATGACGTAACTTATCGAATATTTCTAAGTGAATTCCTGTTTTTCATAAATCCTGTCTGGTCAGGGTGAATAATTTTATCCAAAAGTACAGCTAATCTGGAAGATATAATAGATGTCAGTATCTTGTAATCTGCAGTGAGTACTGAAATGGGTCTGTAAGCCCCTGGATCTAAGGGATCTTTACCTTTTTTTAATATTAGAGAAATACGTTGCTGCAGTAAAGTAACTTGACATTTCATTTCTAAAATAAAAATTAAACAGGCTAAGGGGATTTTTATTTCTTCAGACAATATTTTATAAAATTCTATTGGAAGGCCATCCGGTCCTGGGGCCTTATTACTGCTAGCTGATTGGATTGCTTCTAAAATCTCCTCCTCTGCTATTGGTTGATTCAGAACTTGAAGTTCCTCATCAGGAATCGTAGGTATCTTAATTTTAGTCCAAAAATTTGTGAAATTATCCATATCTACCTCTGATTCTGTGTATAATTGCTGAAAGACATTAAAAAATACTTTATTAATGTCATCCGGATCAATGTAACATATTTTTGTCTTTAATAGATAGAATAAGATTTTTATTTTTTCTGATTTTTACTAGTTTGGCCAAATATTTGGCAGAGTTGCCATAGGTTCCTCTAAACTGCAGATTACTTTTCTGTTCCTCTTCATGACATCTTTTTCTTAAGAAGATATCCCTTTCTCTTCTGGCCTTGCAATATTTATCCCAGTTACTAGGAGATCTATGTGTATAATAACTTCTAAAAGCATTTCTAACTTGATTGAGATTGTCGCATGATCTGATATCACAATATCATTAATACTAGCCTCTGTTCTACATGTAGCCAATGGTTTAGAAATAAATAAGATATCTATTCTGGAAAAAGTTTTGTGAACTTTTGATTCACAGGTAAAGCTTCGGAGGTCGGGATTTTTTAATCTCCATATATCTACTAAGCTTAGTTCATGACAAAACTTTTTAAAATATACTTTTTAAATTATCCATATCTACCTCTGATTCTGTGTATAATTGCTGAAAGACATTAAAAAATACTTTATTAATGTCATCCGGATCAGTGTAACTTATATTTTTGTCTTTAATAGATAGAATAAGATTTTTATTCTTTCTGATTTTTACTAGTTTGTCCAAATATTTGGCAGAGTTGCCATAGGTTCCTCTAAACTGCAGATTACTTTTCTGTTCCTCTTCATGACATCTTTTTCTTAAGAAGATATCCCTTTCTCTTCTGGCCTTGCAATATTTATCCCAGTTACTAGGAGATCTATGTGTATAATAACTTCTAAAAGCATTTCTAACTTGATTGAGATTGTCGCATGATCTGATATCACAATATCATTAATACTAGCCTCTGTTCTACATGTAGCCAATGGTTTAGAAATAAATAAGATATCTATTCTGGAAAAAGTTTTGTGAACTTTTGATTCACAGGTAAAGCTTCGGAGGTCGGGATTTTTTAATCTCCATATATCTACTAAGCTTAGTTCATGACAAAACTGTTTAAAATATTTTGCAGTTTTATGATATCCCCTAGCATTTTTTTAATGATAATCTGTCCAATTCAGGGCAGATGGACATGTTAAAATCCCCCCCTAATATCAAATTCCCCCCAATAAAGCAAAATAATTTGTGTTTAATATTTTCCCAGAAAGCTGGAGAGAAAGTATTAGGACCATACACATTACAAAGGGTATAAATACCACCATTAAGCTGTACATGCAAGATAATGTATCTTCCCTCTGGATCAGCTTGAAAATTAAATATTTTATAGTCCAAATTTTTATGAAAAAGAATTGCTACCCCAGATCTCCTTTGAACTGCAGGTGCCGCTACTAATTCCCCTACCCATTTACACTTTAATTTAGAGAGTTCAATTTCCTTAAGATGTGTTTCTTGAAGCATTACCACGTCAGGATTAAATTTTGCTAGATGTTTAATAATAAGTTTACGCTTTCTAGGGGAAGTAATACCCCCCACATTCCATGAAAGAATAACATCTAAGTCTGCAGGGGACCCAGTAAGCGAGATGGAACGGAGAAAGCGGAGCCGGGGGGGAAGGGGGAGGGGAGGAGAGAGGGAAAAAAAAAAACACACCAGCAAATCCCAGAAACTAAAAACATTAATATTTCCTGTAAATTGTACATTGAAGAACAACCTGGGCTGATTCATTATAATACACAATATAGTTAGTCTAAACTTATTTCTAATAAAAAAAAGAGAAAAACCAAAAGAAAAAAAGAATGCCACCGGCAGAGTAATATATATCTATACACTATATTTTAAATAATAGTATAACTCTACCCATATGAACTTTACCATATGTCTTATAACAAAAATTACCCTTAGTGCTAGATAGTATCAATAAATTCCTGGGCTTCTTGAATGTTATTCAATATCCGTCTAGTATCCTTATCTTCCACAATTATCTTAGCAGGGTAGGTTATCCAAGCTTTTAAACCTTTATGTAGAATTTTAGTGCAGAACGGTATCATTAATTTCCTCTTAGCCGAGGTTTCAAGCGAGAAGTCTTGAAACAATAGGAGTTTATTATCAAAAATAAATGACTCAGTTTTCCTATATAGTTTCAAGAGTTCTACTTTATCCTGATACCTCAATAGCTTAAAAATGCACATTCTACCCCTGTGCTGAATAGCTAGGGAAGGTTTTCTGGAGCCTATCCTATGTGCCCTTTCTACTATCAGTGGGAGCTGGTGAGGCGGGATACCTAGCGCTTAGGGGAGTAAAAAAGAGGTAAATTTCAGGAGGTCTTCAAATTGAAGAGTTTCTGGGAGACCAACAATTCTAATATTGTTGCACCTGGAACGATCTTCAAGATCATCCAGGCGCAATTGTAAATTCAAGATCTTAGCATCTTGTTTTAGGACTACACTTTCTTGGGTATTGACTAAGTCCTCTAGGTCAGAGATTCTACCCTCAGCCTCATTCAATCTGACAGAAAATTGTGTAACTTCATTTGCCAAGGATACGATCTCAGATGATATATTGTTGAGCTCTTTTTTAATAATATCAAACTGTGGAGTAAACATAGCTGCAAGCTGAGATAATAAAGATTGTGTATCCAAAGTAGATAAAGATGTATCTGGGGGAATTTCAGGGGAAACATCTGGGTTCTTATTCCTCCTGTCTTTAATTTTTGACGGCATTATAGGAGAGTTTTGTTTCACCTGTGTGATGAACCTTTCCATGAGCTTGAAATGTAGAGATAAGTGCTAATCGTGCAATAAAATTTTAGTCTGTGAATTCAGATTTAAACAAAAAGTGATCTAGCTAGAACTACGAAAACTGTCTAGCTATGCGTAAGTAAATAGTGAGGAAAATCCATATATTTTTTTTTATGAATGTGCTAAATAAATGTGTGTTCAGAGCCTTAGTCCTAAACCATAATGTACTTTAAACTCTAGATATGGGGAAATAGAAGCCCTAGCCATGTTAGAGTATTCATAGCTTACCAAACTTCCTAATTAAGTATAGCATAAATCCTGTACCGTTATAGAATAGAGTGTTACTCCCTAAATAATCAAAAACTGCAGCTATGGGTAATAACCTCTTAATAATATTTGTTCCCTTCTCTTTTCCTTCACTTTTCCCTACCTTATTTCCCCCCTTTTTTTTTCTTTCTTTGATATTATATAGCCTTTATTTAAGCCTAGTAATACTATGCAAGAATCTGTCACCATATACTGTATATCACGATGTTATTTATCTGCGACAAATATCATTTAAATAACAAAAACCCAAACTGACCAATAGTAAAACAAAGTTCTTAAATCTTATAAGTCAGATACTTCATAGAGACAAGGGACCAAGAAAAACAAAAAAAAGGTTTCCCAGTATATTAAGGACAGCGTTCAGTAGCATGAGGCTTATAACCAAAAGAACCTGCTGGGCCAGCCGACTCTTGCTATGCCCCTAATCATGACCTTCAAGCAACTCTAAAAAAAGCACATACTGTCCAATAAAGATACAAAGTTCTTGGGTATTGTAGGCCAGATTCTTAAAAGAAACCAGGGAGAGACAGAGATTCCCAGCGTATTAAGGACAGCGTTCAATGGCATGGGGTTTGAAGAAAGAGAAAAAGTACCTGCTGCGCCAGCTTACTCCTGCTATGCCCTAGTAGTGATTTCCAGGTAGATAAGAATTAAGTTACTTCTTCAAGCTTGACATGGTATCGGGCAAACTTAATCTTTGTACTTGAATGCTAACTCATATTGCTGAAACTTCAAGAGATGTAAAGCAATCCTCAGCTCCTTTTTCCTCCACCGCTTCCAGATGACTGAGCACAGACCGGAGTCTCACAATCCAGTGGGTATCAGTAACAGCCGTCTAGAGCTCTTCACCACGAGGAGGAGGCGCCACCCACGGATCCCTCCGCCGGGTAGCAGCCCCGACCTACCAGTGGCTGTTACAAGCAAGGGGCCCGGCAGCTCCCACCAAACCTCTCCGGCTCTAAGGCTTAACTGCTGGGTGGATCTGTCCCAAGTTCTTCTCCTCTACCCCTTCAGCGTGGAGTGTGGTTCCTTACCACCGGGCAGCAACCGCCAACAAAAGGACTTCCGTAGCTACGGCTTCAGATGCAAGCCTATATCCCCGATAATCCCTGGACCAGGCTGGGTAAATGGGAGGTAGCAGTGGGGTGCGCTTTCTTGGTTCAGTGACTCAAAGCCACCATGGAGCTGTGTAGCGTGAAGCGTGTCTGTCAGCCCCGCCCTCAACGGAAGTCTCCTACCCGCTAGATGACTTCTTAAGTGCCATGTCTGCACTCTATGATGACCCTTATAGACAGGTTACTGCGGAGACCACTCAAACAGGAATCCAGTTGAGTTGTACATAACTTGATTTTAGATATCTGCCAAGGACTCTCAATGGAATGAAATTTCTCTAAAAAAACAGTTTAGTCTTGGACTCTCGGAATAGATAAAGGATGAATTATCAAGAACTGGAATACTGGATTCCCTAGAAGAATTATTCCCTCTTTCAACCAGCAATGATAGATGCCTTAGAGAACGAAGGTCTGAGAAAGGTTCTTTCAGGAGGCCCCTCCAACCAAGTACCCACACTCCAAGAGAGATGTCACAACCAATAAAAATTGGTTTTGTGAAAGGACCACTCACTAACCAGGAAAACAACAGATGGAGATCCCTTATTCTCTGCATGTATTGCGCCTCCCATGGACATGAGGTGAAAGACTGCCCTACCCTCAATAAGAACAAATTTGGTAAGGACATTAATGTTATGCCATGTTGTACTGCTAAGAGTCAATCAAACTCCTACCTAATAATGTATTTATTCTTACAGTGGGAACAACACAAGATGACTACTGAGGCAATCATAGATACCGGGGCATGTGAGAATTTTATTGATCAAACTTATGTTATAAGTAAAAAAATTCCTATAATACCAAAAAATTGTTCTGTCTCTCTGTAATTAATTGATGGTTCTCTCCTCCCTTCTGGTCCTATCTCTTATCAAACCATTGCTATGGTTCTTACTACAAACAGTGGTCACACTGAAACACTGACCTTTGATGTTATACCATCTCCCATATTTAAAATAGTCCTGGACATAAACTGGCTTAGGTTACACCAACAGATAACACACATCTCCTGTTCACTTCTACCTAGGAAACATTGTTTATGTACACCCATTGTTATGCATATGTTAAGTCCACAGGTACACTGCAATGATTTCACAGATGTGTTCAATAAGAAAGAGACAGAATCTCTGCCACCCCACAGGGCCTATGACTGCCCCATTGATCTTCTACCAGGTGTTTCTATACCTTGTGGGCATATCTATACGCTCTCCAAACCCGAGCTAGACATACATTGACGATAACCTCAGGAAGGGTTTTATAAGACCTAATGCCTCTCTATTTGGAAGAGGAGGACACATACATAATATCCTTCTTAAAAAAGAGACTGCCTGGATGCATAAATTAAACACTGTAGTTCCAAATGGGCTCAATGAAAAGTTTAAGTTTGCAGCAATTCTTTGAATCTTGGAAATTAAAAATATAACTTAACAAAAACACTTTGTACCTTTGCCTATCTGCTATTATAGTGTTATGGCTGGATCAGCCAGGGGCAGTCAATACAGTAATCTTTTAAAACCAAAATATTATTGTGATTTTGAATAATGACAATGAACTGTTTTTAATTAATTAAGTTTTTTGTCTTATAAACCTAAGAAAGTAATGATTTAAATTGTGATTTAATTCACTTCACTAAGTCCTGTTTTTAACAAAAAATGTGTTTCCTCATATTCGCAGAGGTTTTTCTATGTTAGAGTGCATTACTATTATTGTCAAAAACTTTCACCTGTCCTAAGACAGGGGTGTGTCCTGGCGACTTCTTAATTGGAGGTGTAGAATAAAGAAGAGCAAATCAAGCTCCATAACGGCCTTTAAATAAGCAGGTATGCCATTTTTCCAAGTAACGTCTGCCCTGAGGAAGCCCCAATGATGTTGTAATCATGTGGAGGGTGAAACGCGCGTCAGCAGTTACGCAATCAGAGCTGGTGACTCTGTCCCTTGCCTAAAACGGTTGGCTTCAGCTTTTCAGCGCTGTGGAATCTGTTGGCGCTCTACAAATACCTGATAATAATAATAATAATACAGAAGTTTTCCTAATTTTGCAGCCGAGTCCTATTCAAAGCAGGCTGTTAGAAGTTCACTAAAGAGGTTGGATACTTACAACAGTTACCGGATAAATCATGGACATTCCCTCTACTGAATACATTCCCAGGAGCACGGCTGTAACTGTGGAGGACTCAAGGTGGTAATTATATATACACCTATTTACATCGGAAAACTACAACTTAACCGGTGAGCTCTTGTCACATGATGGACTACTACTAAGTTTCTACAGATGCTTTCTTGAGAACGACATGGTTCAATGTGCCATGTATGCATAAACTAATACATGCTTCTTTAAATATTATTTACTGTATCTAACCTTGTTCTGGTGGCGACTTGATTTAACTGGGGGTGTACATCGATGCTACACAAATATTTTAATTTCATGATACTGTGTACTATTATATTATAGTGGTGTCCTCTGAAATAGGTGTTGTATGCAGTCCTTATCACGTTATTTTACGCTTACCATTTTATTAACATCTGTACATTACCATTTATGTCTTGATGTGTACTCCAGTATAGACCCTCATGGATCACTAAGGTAGCCCAATTTTTTTACCTCTACCCTCTGGTGAAGGTATTGCTGGATAGCCATAACATATGTATTTGATTGATGTTTTATCAATACTTAAAAAGGTACTCTGCTTATGATATATTATATTATTATATTATTATGATATATTATTGGCATTGGAGCCTTTAAGTTACACAGGCATAGATCTCAAGGATCACTATGGTGGCCATTTTTTGCCCAGGTTGTGAAGCCACCCTCTAGTGGAGGTGTTGCCTTGTTTCTTTTCTTCTTCTTATTTAGGGGGTCAGAACTCCCCACTTCTGAAAGCAGTTCATATTAATTATAGTTCATTTGTCCATATTATAATTGGAGATTTTTTTCTTGCTATGTATATGCATGATTTGATAGGCACTGTATCTACCACCAGGGTTGGTGGTTATATACACTAATACACTTAAAATGTGTGTGCTGAAATCCCTGTCTTGAGTGTAGTAGCTGATTGAGTTCCTACTTTTTTCTTCCTCTTTTGCATCTTATATCTTAAAAAAGGGGCAGACCCTGTGAGGGGTGAGATGACTCATATTGAAATGAATGGATCTCGCTGAAGAGGGAAACTTTGCAGTGTAGGGTGAGGTTAGCAGGGGGCACACTTTAAAAATGAAATCCTGAAGCCAAAATAAATCACATTGCACTGTTTTCTCCGTATAGCATCTTACAACCGTCTCTATTTAAATATGAAGTGTATGCAGAATACATCACTTAGAGATACACCCTGTTTTCAGGATAAAAATTGGCTTTATATAATTTCACCATGGAAATTAAAGTACTGGTGACAATTCTTAAAGGGACACTCAATCAAAATTAAACTTTCATTATTCAGATAGAGCATGCCATTTTAAACAACTTTCCACAATTTACTTCTATTAACAAAATGTGCACAGTATTTTTATACTTAAAATTTTTGAGTCACCAGCTCCTACTGAGCATGTGCAAGAATAAGTGTGTATGCGTTTGTGATTGGCTGATGGCTGTCACATGGTACGTGTATGCATTTGTGAATGGCTGATGGCTGTCACATGGTACAGGGGGAGTGGAAAAAGGCATAACTTTTAAAATTGCAGGAAACAAAATCTACTACTCATTTGAAGTTCGGACTAAGTGCTATTGCATTGTCTTGTTATCTTGCATTTGTTGATTATGCAAATCTACTGTGTTGACTGGTCCTTTAAATAATCTCACCAGCCCAGAGACCTTTAGATATCGTCCCCTAAGTGTATATCAGGATTGCATTCTAGTAACTTTTAGTTCAACCTTTGTTACATGTTCTTCCGAGATTCATTCACATGAAAGGGACATCAAACACCATTTTTCATATAAGGAAAAAGTTGTAAGTTACTTGTTAAAGGACCAGTAATCACAGTAGAATTGCATAAACAACAAATGCATGATAACAAGTCAATGAAATAGCACTTAGTATGAACTTCAAATGGTAGTTGATTATTTTTCTGACAAAGTTATGCTATTTCCACTCCCCCTGTATCATGTGACAGCGATCAGCCAATCACAAATGCATACAGGGAGTGCAGAATTATTAGGCAAATGAGTATTATGACCACATCATCCTCTTTATGCATGTTGTCTTACTCCAAGCTGTATAGGCTCGAAAGCCTACTACCAATTAAGCATATTAGGTGATGTGCATCTCTGTAATGAGAAGGGGTGTAGTCTAATGACATCAACACCCTATATCAGGTGTGCATAATTATTAGGCAACTTCCTTTCCTTTGGCAAAATGGGTCAAAAGAAGGACTTGACAGGCTCAGAAAAGTCAAAAATAGTGAGATATCTTGCAGAGGGATGCAGCACTCTTAAAATTGCAAAGCTTCTGAAGCGTGATCATCGAACAATCAAGCGTTTCATTCAAAATAGTCAACAGGGTCGCAAGAAGCGTGTGGAAAAACCAAGGCACAAAATAACTGCCCATGAACTCAGAAAAGTCAAGCGTGCAGCTGCCAAGATACCACTTGCCACCAGTTTGGCCATATTTCAGAGCTGCAACATCACTGGAGTGCCCAAAAGCACAAGGTGTGCAATACTCAGAGACATGGCCAAGGTAAGAAAGGCTGAAAGACGACCACCACTGAACAAGACACACAAGCTGAAACGTCAAGACTGGGCCAAGAAATATCTCAAGACTGATTTTTCTAAGGTTTTATGGACTGATGAAATGAGAGTGAGTCTTGATGGGCCAGATGGATGGGCCCGTGGCTGGATTGGTAAAGGGCAGAGAGCTCCAGTCCGACTCAGACGCCAGCAAGGTGGAGGTGGAGTACTGGTTTGGGCTGGTATCATCAAAGATGAGCTTGTGGGGCCTTTTCGGGTTGAGGATGGAGTCAAGCTCAACTCCCAGTCCTACTGCCAGTTTCTGGAAGACACCTTCTTCAAGCAGTGGTACAGGAAGAAGTCTGCATCCTTCAAGAAAAACATGATTTTCATGCAGGACAATGCTCCATCACACGCGTCCAAGTACTCCACAGCGTGGCTGGCAAGAAAGGGTATAAAAGAAGAAAATCTAATGACATGGCCTCCTTGTTCACCTGATCTGAACCCCATTGAGAACCTGTGGTCCATCATCAAATGTGAGATTTACAAGGAGGGAAAACAGTACACCTCTCTGAACAGTGTCTGGGAGGCTGTGGTTGCTGCTGCACGCAATGTTGATGGTGAACAGATCAAAACACTGACAGAATGCATGGATGGCAGGGTTTTGAGTGTCCTTGCAAAGAAAGGTGGCTATATTGGTCACTGATTTGTTTTTGTTTTGTTTTTGAATGTCAGAAATGTATATTTGTGAATGTTGAGATGTTATATTGGTTTCACTGGTAAAAATAAATAATTGAAATGGGTATATATTTGTTTTTTGTTAAGTTGCCTAATAATTATGCACAGTAATAGTCACCTGCACACACAGATATCCCCCTAAAATAGCTATAACTAAAAACAAACTAAAAACTACTTCCAAAAATATTCAGCTTTGATATTAATGAGTTTTTTGGGTTCATTGAGAACATGGTTGTTGTTCAATAATAAAATTAATCCTCAAAAATACAACTTGCCTAATAATTCTGCACTCCCTGTATACGTATATACTGAGAATTCTTGCACATGCTCAGTGGGAGCTGGTGCCTCATAAAGAGTAAATATAAAAAGACTGTGCACATTTTGCTAATGGAAGTAAATTGGAAAGTTGTTTAAAATTGTATGATTTATCTGAATCGTGAAAGTTTAATTTTGAATTAAGTCTTTAAATATAAGAAAACAACAAATTTCTTACTAGTTAAATATAGGAGAAAGACAAATTTCTCACTAATCTAATAAAATAATCTAGGGTACGTGGCTTAGTAGAAATTTCATGTCTTGTGAATAGTATATAACTGCAATAAAGCACTGTCTTGTATTGTAAACCTTGATTGTGAGAGTTAAATATGTGTTGTTTTTAAGTCCAAGAACCTACCTCCTTGCAGTCTCTTGAGTATTTGTTATCTTATCTTATGTGACAAGTAAGGACTGTTAAACACAGCAAAGTCTAGCAGCACCGAATATTTCAGTCATAAAATATCTTTATTATTAATCTTATTATCATGCCATATACAACGTTTCAGGCCACAAGCCCATAATCATGTAAGGACTGGTAAACCAATAACTATGTAGTTAAGGAAGGGTCCAAAATTAATAATGAAACAACATTGAAAGTATGATTTAGCTACACACAACATTTTGTGCCAGATTACAAGTTGAGTGCAAAATATCACTTCCGCAAAAGCAATATTTGCGCACAATTTAGTAATACCAGTGCGGTAGCAATAATCAGCCACTTGTAACTGTAGGATACTTAAAGGGACACTGTACCCAAAAAATTTCTTTCGTGATTCAGATTGAGCATGAAATTTTAAACAACTTTCTAATTTACTCCTATTATCAAATTTTCTTCATTCTCTTGGTATCTTTATTTGAAATGCAAGAATGTAAGTTTAGATGCCGGCCCATTTTTGGTGAACAACCTGGCTTGTCCTTGCTGATTGGTGGATAAATCCATCCACCAATAAAAAAGTGCTGTCCAGAGTACTGAAACCAAAAAAAAAGCTTAGATGCCTTCTTTTTCAAATAATTATAGCAAGAGAACGAAGAAAAATTGATAATAGGAGTAAATTAGAAAGTTGCTTAAAATTGCATGCTCTTTCTGAATTACAAAAGAAAAAATTTGGGTACAGTGTCCCTTTAATGCACACCTCCAAACAGACTAATTTGTCCGTTTGCGAGCGCACAATAAATTAGCTCTCCACTTGTAATCTAGCCCTTTATGAGAGAAGACATTTTTAATGTTTGAAGACTTCATTTTAATTTGTATATGTACTTTCAAATATTAGTATTTAATAATCAATAAATATATTCCACTAAATGTAGAAATTGTTGCATTGTAAAATGATTGTTGTGGCATTAATTTATAGGGACATAATAGCAGATATCATTATATTTCTCATGTGTGACTCTCTTATATACACAAATTATCATTTACATTTCCTAATCTTAGTACATTTTTATGTACATTTTTGGAAGAGAAAAAAATAGTGCAGACCTCTTTGTACCAGTCTGAAAATCTGTGCATTGACAATAGTGTCTGTTGTCTGTGTTCCTGTCATTATAATGACATCTGTTATTAGCTTCTGCATTGCATGCTAATTAGAAATCTGTATTCTTACCAAAAGGGGGTGAATGTACTGAATACATTTTGCTATACATATTATATTTGGATTATAAGCAATCAGACATACATATATAAATATGACGAGGCATGATGTACATGGTTATATAGCAGGAAATCAAAATATAATTATGTCCATAAAATCATATTCATAACATGTTCAGACCTATAAACATGTAGACAAACATTATTCTTAGCACAAGCTTATCCTAAGCTATGTTATTAAATGCTCTATCCTTAACAGGGTAATATACTACAAAGCTTATAAAAAAGTATATAAAATGCAATTCCTATTGCATACAGTCATGTGAAACAAGCTGTTTCCTCTAACAAATTAGAGTAAATTGCATAGAGATTTTTCACTTAAAATGATTCAGTGAGAGAAAAAAAAGCATATGCCAAACTGAAATAATTATTTTAATGGAGAAACACTTTTTAGAAATTTCCCCTAAAGCTTTTTCTTTATTTACAAAATTAACAGTCATTGCAAGCAGAGCAAGCAAATAGCATGCTAATAATATATAAGTATAAAAAGCTATGTAGTCCTTGGTGAACTACTACGAATGCTGATTAAAAAAATTTACTCTCTAAGGAACTTTGGTCATATTGCTAATAAACAAAAAGTCACAAGAGAGATAATTCATTTTATTAACTATTTTACCATATCACAGAAAATAATATATTAGTTTAATATATGAAGATTTTCAGTATTGCTCAATCTGAGACTGTTATTTTTGCTCCACTGTTTATTTGTATGTTTATAGGCTTAATTTCTAGGTTTAGGTAAAATTAAGCTACTTGTTCCAGTGTTTCAATAGTTAGTAAGAAAAGCTAATATAAATAATGTTCAGAAGATTTTCTCCGCTTACGTCTTTTCAGTAAAAAAGCCAAAAGCTTTATTGGGTACTAGGATTGCAATTACATGAATACATGAATCAGTATAATTTACCTTACATATTAATTATTTTAAAGCTTATTAAATAGTCATAAAAGAGAAACCTCCACAAGCACAATGTGTTGCCAATTTTGTAGCTATTAAAAAAAAAAAATTAGATTTTTCTTTACTGATCTTTCCCATTCCATTCCCAAGGGGAATTGGCATGTTGCTCCAAAATCTCAATACTGGATATCCTATATTATAAAAGTCCAAGTGTGTTTGTCTGAAGCTGTCATGCGCAGTAGGACAAACACACCTGGCCTTAGATTGACAGCTGGCAATTTAGGCAGCAGCGCGTGAGACAGCTGGCACCAGACCTGGAGGCGCGTATCAGTTAGAAGCGCCTGTCTGGATCAGCTGTGCAGGGTTTGCGCTATCAATGTGTTTAGCGGTCGCAAGACATCTGTCTGCATTAGCTGTGCAGGGTTTGCACGAGGAACAGGTCTGTCTCAAGGCATCTCTGCAGGGTTTGCGGGAGGAACAAAGGCGCAAGGCTTTAAATCTCTGCATCAGCTGTGCAGACAGTGCAGGGTTTGCGCGAGGAAGAAAGGCGCGAGGCTTTAAAAAGTAAATAAAAGAGCACAACACTGCGCAATACGTCACACACAAGAACTGGCTGTAGAAGTGGAAGGTTCAGTAGTTAAGAGAAAAAATAAAGAGAGGGGGGAGAGAGTGCACAAAAGATAGGGGGGTGAGTGCACAAAAGAGAGGGGGGAGGATGCACAAAAGAGAGGGGGGAGAGTGCGCTAGAGAGGGGGAGAGTGCACAAAAGAGAGGGAGGGGAGAGAGCGCAAAAGAGAGGAAGGAGAGAGACAGCAAAAGAGAGGGAGAGAGACAGCAAAATAGAGGAGGGAGAGAGACAGTAAAAGAGAGAGGGAGAGAGACAGCAAAAGAGAGGGCGGAGAGAGACAGCAAAAGAGAGGGGGAGAGAGACAGCAAAAGAGAGGGAGAGAGAGAGAGCAAAAGAGAGGGGGAGAGAGCACAAAAGAGAGGGGGGAGGGCACAAAAAAGAGGGGGGAGAGTGCGCAAAAGAGAGGGGGGGAGAGTGCACAAAAGAGGGGGGAGAGTGCACAAAAGAGAGGGGGGAGAGTGCGCAAAAGAGGAGGGAGAGTGCGCAAAAGAGGAGGGAGAGTGCGCAAAAGAGGGGGGAGAGTGCGCAAAAGAGAGGGGGGAGAGAGCGCAAAAGAGAGGGGGGAGAGAGCGCAAAAGAGAAGGGGGAGAGAGCGCAAAAAAGAGGGGGGAGAGAGCGCAAAACAGAGGGGGGAGAGTGCACAAAACAGAGGGGGAGAGTGCGCAAAAGAGAGTGGGGAGAGTGCGCAAAAGAGAGTGGAGAGAGTGCGCAAAAGAGGGGGGAGAGTGCGCAAAAGAGAGGGGGGAGAGTGCGCAAAGAGAGGGGGGAGAGAGCGCAAAAGAGAGGGGGGAGAGAGCGCAAAAGAGAGGGGGAGAGAGCGCAAAAAAGAGGGGTGAGAGAGCGCAAAACAGAGGGGGAGAGTGCGCAAAAGGGAGTGGGGAGAGTGCGCAAAAGAGAGTGGAGAGAGTGCACAAAAGAGGGGGGAGAGTGCGCAAAAGAGAGGGGGGAGAGAGCGCAAAAGAGAGGGGGGAGAGTGGGCAAAAGAGAGGGGGGAGAGTGCGCAAAAGAGAGGGGGGAGAGTGCACAAAAGAGAGGGGGGAGTGAGTGCACAAAAGAGAGGGGGAGAGTGCACAAAAGAGAGGAGGGAGAGAGATAGCAAAAGAGAGGGAGAGAGACAGCAAAATAGACGAGGGAGAGAGACAGTAAAGGAGAGAGGGAGAGAGACAGCAAAAGAGAGGAGGTTGAGAGAGACAGTAAAAGAGAGGGGGAGAGAGACAGCAAAAGAGAGGGGGAGAGAGACAGCAACAGAGAGGGGGAGAGAGACAGCAAAAGAGAGGGGGAGAGTGTGCAAAAGAGAGGGGGAGAGTGTGCAAAAGAGAGGGGGAGAGTGTGCAAAAGAGAGGGGGAGAGAGCACAAAAGAGATGGGGGAGAGAGCGCAAAAGAGATGGGGGAAAGAGCGCCAAAGAGATCGGGGAGAGAGCGCCAAAGAGAGGGGGAGAGAGCACAAAAGAGAGGGGGGGAAGAGAGCACAAAAGAGAGGGAGGATAGAGAGAGCAAGGGGTGGGACCGCTGTACTGCAAAAAATGGCCTGTGTACACGGGCTTTAGGACTAGTTCTTTTATATTTGTTTAACTACAAAATTTGCATCAGATCTTCTTGTTTGACACCAAATTCTACAATCTGCTTCTAGATATTTTCTTTAAGATTTTATACCTATAACCCAATGCTAAATATTTTTTTAGGAACAATTGCCACATGAAAATTAGATAATGCCTTTACTTCCCATTCCCCAGCTTTGCACAACCAATATTGTTATATTAATATACTTTATAACATTTAAACTTCTAAATTTCTTCCTGTTTCTAAGCTACTACAGACAGCCACTTATCAGATGCTTATTTGAGAGTTAGCACAACACAATACTAAATGCAAGTTAATAGATAATAAATAAAATGTCATGTGATCAGGGGGCTTTTAGAAGATGCTTAGATACAAGGTAATCACAGAGGTAAAATGTATATTAATATAAGTGTGTTGGTTATGCAAAATTGCGGAATGGGTAACAAAAAAATTCTATGGTAGACCGTCCTGTTAACTGTGCAATTTTCTGCTTTTTTTTGTTTTTCAAGAATATCCAAATATTAAACAGCAAATATTTATTAACATTTGTAACTCTTTTTAACTAATATAGGTAAAACATCCAGATTTAAACCCAAGTGTAGCACAGATTTACGGCCCTGAGAATTTTTAATACCACTAAAACAATTGCTTTTCTCATACGTATTGCAAAAGGTAGCAAGATTAATGAAATGTGATAGACTTAGATTATGCAGACAAAATCTAGAATACACAGTCATATAAGATGAATGTATTTGCTGTAATAAGGGCAAATTTGATTGCATGACTCAGAAAACACTAATCTGAGTTTCATAACTGACATATTTAGCAGAAAGCATCGAAAGAATTAAGATTCAGTATTACTGACCTATTTAAACTAATCTAGTATTTAGAACAGCAGCTGTGTGTATTTGTACTTAGCTTGATTTATCCTTCTGATTGCTTTTAGATATAGTTTGCATTCCATAAATGTATAAATATCCACATTTGGAGTTAAACTGTATTTTTTTTAAAATATATGAATTTAAAGGAAAATACACATATCTAAACAAATGATGTATTTAGCTGAACATTAAACATGTATAGTATACATCATAACACTGTAGAATAATGTTATTTAAATTATGCCCACACAAGATTCCTGTTTCTAATGCACAGTCTATTAATAAAACAGTTGAACTGAATCCAAATAGGTTTTAGTTAAGTAATATATCCGTAAGACATTTAGAATATTAATATATAACTAATAATTGGACCACCTGTTCACGATGCTCAGATAAAAAAATAGCTTTATATTGTTTTTTTCAGCTACCATCTAATATTTTCCACCAAGGCTTTGCTTACATTTATTTTTAAAGAGTAACCATTTACTATATAATATCTTTCCATTTGTTTTCCTGTTTATTTAGAATGAATGAAAAAGTGATACAGCTACAAATTAAAATCAAACATATAAACAATAAAGTGAATAATAGTAATTTAACCTCATACCTGGCTATATCTTCTGTCTTCTACTTGTAACTATCTGTGCCAATGCTTTTGTGCCTTATACATCATCAACCATAGCTTGTAACTTTAGCCATAATTCTGCAGCAACTCTCTAAAGCAATAAGGTTAGGGTTACACGCTATAGAAGTTCATTTGAACAGCAATGGCTTGAAATAGGTGTGCTAAAAATATGTTCTTATGGGAGGTAAATGAAGAAGGGAAAGTGTGACTAATATTTACAAGATCAAATGGGGACAACATATAATCCACTGAAACGGCACTTGGGTTTTGCTAAATTTGTTTTTTTTTTTTTTAACTAAGCTTAGCAGTTTAGAAAACCTATGAAGCCATTTGTGACCCTTGCAGTATTTCTCATTCGACTACAGACAATAACGTTTTAATATCCAGCATATGTATTCAAACAAAGTAAACTATTTAACTCTTAACTTTTTTTTTTTTCTAAAGTTTTAAAGCTTTCTAAAGTGTAATGCCATTTTTAATAAATTGTAAAAATTACTTTTATGTATAGACAGTGAAGATGCACAACACTAATTAGAACATCTATATGGTTATTTTTCTTTGAATTTAGAGAAATAAATACAAAGGGATTATTTGCTGTTAAATTAAATTGACCACTAAAGTGGTTATTATATAATTTGTTAAGTCTGCAGTTTTCATTTTATTTGAATGGGCATATTTTTCCTCTTTTAAAAGAAAAATGTCTAGTCCAAAATAAACTTTCATGATTCAGATAGAGAATGTAATTTTAAACAATTTTTTAATCTACTTTTATCACCAATTTTGCTTTGTTCTCTTGGTATTCTTAGTTGAAAGCTAAACCTAGGAGGTTCATGTGCTAATTTCTAAGCCCTTGAAGGCCGCCTCTTCTCTCAGGGCATTTTGACAGTTTTTCACCACTAGAGGGTGTTAGTTCATGTGTGTCATATAGATAACACTGTGCTCATGCACGTGGAATTCCAGTGAGCCAGCTCTGATTGGCTAAAATGTATGTCTGTCAAAAGAACTGAAAAAGGGGGCAGTTTGCAGAGGCTTAGATACAAGGTAATCACAGAGGTAAAAAGTGTATTATTATAACTGTGTTGGTTATGCAAAACTAGGGTATGGTTAATAAAGGGATTATTATCTTATCAATAAAAATTCTGGTGTAGACTGTACCTTTAAAGGGACATGAAACCCAACATTTTTCTTTTTGGATTTAGATAGATCATGCAATTTTAAACAACTTTTCTAATTTACTTTTATTATCAATGTGCCTTTGTTCTTTGTATATCATTTGTTGAAAAGCAGAGATGTATGCTTAGGAGAGGGCCCTTTTATGGAGCACAGCAGTTTTGCAAGAATGTTACCCATTTGCAAGAGTACTAGACGGCAGCACTATGTCCTGCCATGTAGTGCTCCAAATGCCTACCTAGGTATCTCTTCAACAAAGAATATTATGGGAATGAAGCAAATTTGATAATAAAGGTAAACTGGAAACTATAAAATGGCATGCTCTGTCGGAATAACAAAGGAACATTTTTGGGTTTCATATTCCTTTTCATACCATGATAAAATTGGTTAAGCTTAAAACACTAAAATTATTGTGTGTTTAATAAGGTATCTGTGTATAAGAATAAAATAAAAAAATAAATTTAAAAAAATCAACTATTTATACTACATATTATAGCACTATAGTTCCAATCAGATTCTGATGATTTGAAAGAACATTAAAGTAAAATGTAAACTTTCATGCAAAAAAAACCTTTCAATTTTAAACAACTTTCCAATTTACTTCATTAACCCCTTAGTGACCAGACCATTGTTCAGTTTTCATTTCCTCTACCCAGACATATTATATACCGTTTTTCTCTCCATTAAATGGACTTTCAAAAGATACCATTATTTTAATCATAATATATAATTTACTATAAAAAAATATAAAATATGATAAAAAAAATTAAAAACCACACTTTTTCTAACTTTGACCCCAAAATCTGTTACATGCTATATAGTTTCTAAAGTATTGATCCAGGCCTAATTTGGTACATTTCATGCCACCATTTCACCGCCAAATGCGATCAAATAAAAAAAAATCATTAACTTTTTCCGTAGTGTAGCTGCCCCCCTCTCCCTCCCAAATCCCTTTCCAGACATGAATCCCACATAGGATCCCCCTCTCCTCCTTCCTTCTCCTCCCTCCTTCCCACTCACTGCCGTGATGTAGCATGGCATAGCGGTCCCACCCGCTCCCGCCCCCTTTCCGCCTCCTTCCCGCCCGCCTCCTCCAGCAATAGGCCGCCCACTCACCTCCTTCCAAGCCCTCCCATGCCATCAATGTCATTTTTAAATCAGAGACAGAACATATATTGCTGAGTTTATTATTCCTAAGACCATGATGTATAGTCTTTGCTATGCTCAAATGTCTTGTGCCCTGAAATTTAAATCATAAACCCATATTAATATAGTGCTAGTGCTCAAAATAGTGTAATGTTATATATGTGACTGATGTCACTTAGAATAAAAGTGTAATTTAAATAAATAGAGTGCTGGCATAAAATCATAATAAATAACTTGATGATAAACAAAATAAATCAATTAATAAAAAGGAACCTAACTAAATAAATTTTATTTGTGATAAAAGAAAAAGTGCATTCAGACAATTTAATATAGAAATTACAATTTCATGGTGAATTTTTAATGTGGAGTGTCAATAAAGTGTATATTTCTGATTGAAAATTACTAAAATCGTGTTTAGAGAGATCCTAACCATATAAAAAAGTGTCTACCAATGAAAATTGGTATGTGTTACAGACATGTGAGTAATAATACATATAGTTGCAAGAAAAATACTTCAAAAAGAAAAACTCTACTGGAGTTGTGCCATGCTAGATATCTCAAAAAAGAGAATAATTGACAGTTATGTTATAAATATACAAATCAATTATTGGAATCATTCATTCCATAGGGTTTAACTGTGTTTAATAAATAAATCCATTTGCACTCCATTTTTAACAAAACTCTTTCAATGTTACCACCCCTGATGCCAAGAAATGCCTTTTGAATCACTGTATATTTTAAACCTTGAGAAGAGCTATTATGATATAATAGAAAATGTTTAGCAACTGAAGTGATTTTTTTCTCATATATATATATATATATATATATATATATATATATATATATATATATATATATTATACACAGGGAGTGCAGAATTATTAGGCAAGTTGTATTTTTGAGGATTAATTTTATTATTGAACAACAACCATGTTCTCAATGAACCCAAAAAACTCATTAATATCAAAGCTGAATAGTTTTGGAAGTAGTTTTTAGTTTGTTTTTAGTTATAGCTATTTTAGGGGGATATCTGTGTGTGCAGGTGACTATTACTGTGCATAATTATTAGGCAACTTAACAAAAAACAAATATATACCCATTTCAATTATTTATTTTTACCAGTGAAACCAATATAACATTTCAACATTCACAAATATACATTTCTGACATTCAAAAACAAAACAAAAACAAATCAGTGACCAATATAGCCACCTTTCTTTGCAAGGACACTCAAAACCCTGCCATCCATGCATTCTGTCAGTGTTTTGATCTGTTCACCATCAACATTGCGTGCAGCAGCAACCACAGCCTCCCAGACACTGTTCAGAGAGGTGTACTGTTTTCCCTCTTTGTAAATCTCACATTTGATGATGGACCACAGGTTCTCAATGGGGTTCAGATCAGGTGAACAAGGAGGCCATGTCATTAGATTTTCTTCTTTTATACCCTTTCTTGCCAGCCACGCTGTGGAGTACTTGGACGCGTGTGATGGAGCATTGTCCTGCATGAAAATCATGTTTTTCTTGATGGATGCAGACTTCTTCCTGTACCACTGCTTGAAGAAGGTGTCTTCCAGAAACTGGCAGTAGGACTGGGAGTTGAGCTTGACACCATCCTCAACCTGAAAAGGCCCCACAAGCTCATATTTGATGATTCCAGCCCAAACCAGTACTCCACCTCCACCTTGCTGGCGTCTGAGTCGGACTGGAGCTCTCTGCCCTTTACCAATCCAGCCACGGGCCCATCCATCTGGCCCATCAAGACTCACTCTCATTTCATCAGTCCATAAAACCTTAGAAAAATCAGTCTTGAGATATTTCTTGGCCCAGTCTTGACGTTTCAGCTTGTGTGTCTTGTTCAGTGGTGGTCGTCTTTCAGCCTTTCTTACCTTGGCCATGTCTCTGAGTATTGCACACCTTGTGCTTTTGGGCACTCCAGTGATGTTGCAGCTCTGAAATATGGCCAAACTTGTGGCAAGTGGCATCTTGGCAGCTGCACGCTTGACTTTTCTCAGTTCATGGGCAGTTATTTTGCGCCTTGGTTTTTCCACACGCTTCTTGCGACCCTGTTGACTATTTTGAATGAAACGCTTGATTGTTCGATGATCACGCTTCAGAAGCTTTGCAATTTTAAGAGTGCTGCATCCCTCTGCAAGATATCTCACTATTTTTGACTTTTCTGAGCCTGTCAAGTCCTTCTTTTGACCCATTTTGCCAAAGGAAAGGAAGTTGCCTAATAATTATGCACACCTGATATAGGGTGTTGATGTCATTAGACCACACCCCTTCTCATTACAGAGATGCACATCACCTAATATGCTTAATTGGTAGTAGGCTTTCGAGCCTATACAGCTTGGAGTAAGACAACATGCATAAATAGGATGATGTGGTCAAAATACTCATTTGCCTAATAATTCTGTACTCCCTGTATATATATATATATAAACTAAAAAGGTGTGGTAGTGCACAATTAAACTCTCAAATTCCAACACTCACAAACTGTGCTGGCTGTCCCAAATAATATACAATACAATGAGAGAGAAGGATTGAGCGAAATTTATCAGTCAATCCCTCTTTGATTGACTGATAAATTTCGCTCAATCCTTCTCTCTCATTGTATTGTATATATATAAAAATATCTATTTAGAAATACTAAGAACATATTCCCCTATGTGCAGAACATTGGGAAATATTTGCAGTAAATACATAATTAAAACCGTTATTAAATATCAATATTGCATAAATATGCTTTTTCATGTTTTCATCTACTTAACTGCAAAGGGCTCTAATGCATATATATATATATCTATATCTGGGACCCTAAACCAGCACCCACAAAATGCATACTTTCAAACAAAACAACTGGGAACCTCCCAGGGTGACACAGTCTTTTGTAATCTCCCCTATGTAAATACAAAATACAGTAATAGACCGCACTCACAGACTGGACTGGGTACACATCCTAAGCCACTGTTAACTCCACAGCCCTGAACACTTACACATAGCTGCACAGTTCCCAACAACCCAGTCAGTTAACCCCTGAAAAGCCTGGGTGACAGGCCCGCAGGGAAGCATTACAAACATTATAAACACAACACACAGAAAACCTGGCACTCGCCAGCAGATACTTAGTAATGTTTAAAAGCAAAACTGGGGGAAGTCAGTTACATTTGGCACCAAAAGATCAATCCCAGGACCACGTCAAGGTCTCCCCCTTCCTGGGACCCTAAACCAGTACCCACAAAATGCATACTTTCAAACAAACCAACTGTGAACCTCCCAGGGTGATACAGGCTTTTGTAATCTCCCCTATGTAAATACAAATCCTTTGGCGCCAAATGTAACTGACTTCCCCCAGTTTTGCTTTTAAACATTACTGAGTATCTGCTGGCGGGTGCCAGGTTTTCTTTGTGTTGTGTTTATAATGTTTGTAATGCTTCCCTGGGGGACTGTCACTGAGGCTGTTCAGGGGTTAACTGCCTGGGATGCTGGAAACTGCAGCTGTCTGTCAGTGTTCAGGGCTGTGGAGTTAACAGAGGCTTAGGATGTATACCCAGTCCAGTCTATGAGTGCGGTCCATTCCTGTATTTAAATAAGGGAGATTACAAAAGCCAGTGACACCCTGGGAGGTTCCCAGTTAGTTTGTTTGATAGTATGCATTTTGTGGGTGCTGGTTTAGGGTCCCAGGAAGGGGGAGACCTTGACGTGGTCCTGGACTTGATCCTTTGGCGCCAAATGTAACTGACTTCCCCAGTTTTGCTTTTAAACATTACTGAGCTAGCAAGTGCCAGGTTTTCTGTGTGTTGTGTTTATAATGTTTGTAATGCTTCCCTGCGGGCCTGTCACCCAGGCTGCTCTGGGGTTAACTGCCTGGGTTTCTGGGAACTTTGCAGCTGTTTGTCAGTGTTCAGGGCTGTGGAGTTTGCTGTGGCTTAGGATGTGTACCCAGTCCAGTCTGTGAGTGCGGTCCATTCCTCTGTTATATATATATATATATATATATATATATATATATATATATATATACAGGCAGTCCTCGGGTTACAGACATCCGACTTAAGTACAAC